>NC_056730.1:729605588-729855588 GCF_019279795.1 Protopterus annectens
TCTCTCTCTCTCTGCAGCTCTGTGTGCCTGTCTCTTCTCTCCTTCTGTGTGCCTGCGTTCCTCTCTCTCATTTCCTTTCAGCGTCTGTGCAGTTGCCTCTCCTCCTCTGTGTGCCTCTCTCTCCTCTCCTTTCGGCTCTGTGTGCCTCTCTCTCTCTCATTTTCTGTGTGCCTCTCTCTCTCTCTGGTGGTGCCTCTCTCTCTCTCTCTCTACTTGTGTGCCTCTCTCTCTCTTTCCTGTGTGCCTCTCTCTCTCTCTCTGTGCCCATCTCTCTCTCTCTGCCACCTCTGTGCGCCCTTACCCAGGCAGGCCTCTCTCTCTCTCTCTATGCCTCCAAAAGCTCTCATTTCCTGTGTGCCTCTCTCTCCTCCAGCCCCCTCTCCTCGCCCAGGCTCTCTCTCTCGGCCCAGGTGCCTCTCTCTCATCCTCGCCTCCCACCTCCTCGCCTCTGTGTCCACCTCTCTCTCTCTCTCTCTCTCTCTCTCTCTCCTTTCCTTCCTCTCTCTCTCTCTCTCAGGCCTCCTCTCATCCCAGGTGCCACCTCTCGCTCGGTGTGCCTGTCTCTCTCTCTCTCGCTCGGTGTGCCTGTCTCTCTCTCTCGGTGTGCCTGTCTCTCTCTCTCGCTCTGTGTGCCTGTCTCTCTCTCTCTCGCTCTGTGTGCCTGTCTCTCTCTCTCGCTCTGTGTGCCTGTCTCTCTCTCTCTCTCTCTCTCTGTGTGCCTCTCTCTCTCTCTCTCTCTCTCTGTGTGCCTCTCTCTCTCTCTCTGTGTGCCTCTCTCTCTCTCTCTCTCTGTGTGCCTCCCAGGCCTCCTCGCCCAGGCCTCTCTCCTCTCTCTCCCTCTCTCTCCTCTCTCTCTCTCCCCTCCCTTCTCCTCTCTCTCTCTCCGTGTGCCTCTCTCTCTCTCCGTGTGCCTCTCTCTCTCTCTCTCTCGCGTGTGCCTCTCTCTCTCGCGTGTGTGCCTCTCTCTCTCGCCGCTCAGGCCTGTTTCTCTCCCCGCTCTGTGCGCCTGTCTCTCTCTCTCGCCCAGTCTGCCTGTCTCTCTCTCTCGCCCAGTCTGCCTGTCTCTCTCTCTCGCCCAGTCTGCCTGTCTCTCTCTCTCGCCCAGTCTGCCTGTCTCTCTCTCTCTCTCTGTGTGGTCTCTCTCTCTCTCGCTGAGTGCCCCTCTCTCTCTCTCTCTCTCTCTCTCTCGCTGAGTGTGTCCCTCTCTCTCTCTCGCTGAGTCTCTCTCTCTCTCTCTCTCTCGGTGTGCCTGTCTCTCTCTCTCTCTCTCGCTCTGTGTGCCTCTCTCTCTCTCTCGCTCTGTGTGCCTCTCTCTCTCTCTCTCTCTGTGTGCCTCTCTCTCTCGCTCGGTGTGCCTGTCTCTCTCTCTCTCGGTGTGCCTGTCTCTCTCTCTCTCGCTCGGTGTGCCTGTCTCTCTCTCTCTCTCTCTCGCTCGGTGTGCCTGTCTCTCTCTCTCTCTCTCTCTCTCTCTCGGTGTGCTCTCTCTCTCTCTCTGTGTGCTCTCTCTCTCTCTCTCTCTCTCTCTCTCTCTGTGTGCCTCTCTCTCTCTCTCTCTCTCGCTCTGTGTGCCTCTCTCTCTCTCTCTCTCTCTCTCTCTCTCTCGCTCTGTGTGCCTCTCTCTCTCTCTCTCTCTCTCTCTCGCTCTGTGTGCCTCTCTCTCTCTCTCTCTCTCTCGCTCTGTGTGCCTCTCTCTCTCTCTCGCTCGGTGTGCCTGTCTCTCTCTCTCTCTCTCGCTCGGTGTGCCTGTCTCTCTCTCTCTCTCTCTCGCTCGGTGTGCCTGTCTCTCTGTGTGTGTAATGCCCCATTTAGGATAACAGGTGGTTAATTTCTTGGGCTCAAACCCTATACCTTAGTTCCAGGAAGAGCCTGAATCCCCTACCCAAGCATCAAGGTGTTTTAAAAAAAAATGAGTTTCAAGGAGTTGAGTGCATAGCTCTCTAGATTTTTGCCTCATATTTTAGGTCTGTTCCTCATAAAGCTTGTGGTTTTCTGGCAAATCAGTGAGGCTTGAATTCACTAAATAATGACAGCCATTTAAGTTTCAGTTTTGTAGAAGCATGGAATGACAACAGATGTAACAGCTGCAAGATCAATATTAGATATGACCATGAACTTGTGATACCTGGCAATTTCATCTCTCATACAGGTAACTACAAGAAGGAAGTTCTGGTTAGACTTTGAAAAGCAAGTGCAATATTCCATAGACTATCCAAAATCTGGAGATCAAAAGACATTGCACTGTCCACAAAAGTGAAGCTATACCAAGCACTGGTGCTGTCTACACTCATGTATGGCACTGAGCTATGGCCAATCACAGCATCAGGCATGAGAAAACCTGAAATCATTAATAGTTAAGATGCACTTTGAGAATGACAAAGTAAAAAATAAGTGTGTTAGAGGACGCAAGAACGGAAACTTGAAAATATCATTATAGAAAGAAGACTATGTTGGTTTGGTCATGTTAACTGCATGGACATTCCAGTTGAGGGAATGTATAGGAATCCTGCTAAACTAGCTGGATCAAGAGAATATCAGACAGACCTCGACAAAACTGGAAAGGATTTATAACAAGAGACCTCCATCACCTGAATATCACTTGAGAGGAAGCTAAAGAAGTAGCAGCTGATGGGACACAGTGGAGTCCAGTTGCGGCCCACTGCATTATCGATGCGGGTGAACTGAAGATGAAGACTTGAGTTTCAGTCTTCTTATCCTTCAGAAAATGCATGGCACCACAAAACCTTTTATTTTAACAGCTTTCTAAAATTGTTATACAAGCAGTATTTAAAATCTGGCCCTAATTTTGGGCCTGTGTATCCCCATTAATGTTGGCTTTGTCCAGATTTCTTTCAAGAGGTAAGATTGAGTGTCAAGTGCATTTTACAAGGAATCAAGAGCTTCATGGGGAAAAGAGGTTTACTGCTTCTTATACTGTATGTTTACAATGTGCAGCTGTTTAGAAAATAGTATCACTATTGTGCTAAAGATTTTAGTCATTGTTAGTAGCACATGTAACAAACTTGCTTTTGATGCAGAAGGTTGTGGGTTCTTCTCCCACAGCATGTAAATGGATTGCTGATACTGTATTTTACTTTAAGGGGGATGGGTGTAGCAGTCCTCAGTATGCCTTCCTTTGGAGGGGATGCCTAGTAACTATGAACCTGTTGTCAATTTGCCATCCATTCCCTTTTGCAATATTACCAGCTTTTAATGTAACATAGGCAATTTATTCTTCAAGGACAGCAGGCATTGAATTTGTAGATGAAACACTGAAATAAAGTTGTTTGCTAGCAACAACCTCTTCATTAGTTCCAGATCTCATTAATGTGGAATTATTCAGATGACTTTTACTTCTCTAGAGATTGTACATATTGACTGATATTGACTGATATTGATGGACTGTAACAAAAACAACAGAAGTCTGAGTAGAACTTTATGGATGAAATGTTCAGAACTGGGCAGTTGTCATTATTGGTTCATACATTTTGTTGTATTGCTTACTGGAAAAAAGTTTAAAACTACAAATTTAAAACATGGTCTAACAACTGGTGCTGTATTATACAAAGAATCTAATTTAATACAATCACAAAGGTGAATCAAAGGACACACACTATGTATGCATGGTCCTAAAAATGTGTGCAAGGTATCTATGATTTGAAAATGGGTAAACTTTATCTGTCCCTGGCCAAACGTATTTTCTTTGAATGTGGGTTTCAATGCTGTTTCAATGAATGTGAGTTTCAAGGGCAAAGACGTTTTAATGCCAAGTCTGTTCACATTGTGATACTGTATTGCTTTGTTTAGCAAATGTCTATCAGTGTTTGTGCTATAAAATTTGAAAAAAAATTTAAATTAAACCCAAATAATCATTGTAGAAGTAAAGCAGAAAACAGTATCCACACTCGGAGGTTTGAGTAGTGTTTATGGTAACTGGGGAGAAATAGCCAGGAAATGGGAGACTCTGGAATGGTTGTGGGGGGGTGCATTTATGGGTAGCCCAATCCATTATTCTGTCTAGGGCCCTGTTTGACCATGATCCAGCTCTGGTTGTAGCCCATTGCAGACTACATGGTATTCCCCTTTTTCCATGTTTACATGACTGTCTAACTTTGCAGAGTCTTTCTCAAAGTGACAGGAAATCTCTCAATTGGAATCCCAGCCTGTGCAAGAGATCTCTCACCCAAGTGAGCATTCAAAAGTCTTTTTTTAATCCAATCACATAGGATTGTGTTTTTGATGTGCCTGCTAGATACTTCAGTACAAAGAGCTTTTCTTCCACAGAAAAAAATAGATCTATATTTAGATATATTCCAGGGGTTTTCCACTATCACTGTGAGGGACTGTGTCAGGGTTCCAAGTCTCATGGCATCCACAACACTGATACCTCTGATAAGACTCCACATGAGAAAGATACATTGGTATCTGAAGTCTTTTTGGTCCCAGCACCAACACAGATTATCTTTTTAAATTCCAGTTCTGGGATTTGTAAAAAGAGACCTTTAATTTGTGCTGACATCAAATATCCCTGAATCCATGTCTACACTTCTGCTCCAAAGCAGTCATTCACTACAGATACCTTGGACTTTGCTTGGGAAGCAGTATTGAAGGGGATAAAGATTCAAGGTCTCTGGACAAGAAAGAGAGACAAAAATATGTGCATATAGATGCTAACTCTTTTTAAAAGGCTCTGAGCTCTCTGTGGTCCCCAGGACTTCTTGAGTAGTTGCAGATAATAGTAAAGAGATGTACATTAACAAGCAAGAGGGAACTAGATCTTGCCCCCTATGGGAGGCTAGCCTTGTTGGCATGGGATCTGGCTTTACAGCACAATTTCATTCTACAGGCATCTTACATTCTGTCAGAGAAGATTTGTGTGTCAAACAGCTGAGCAAGACAAAGGCAGACCCTCACAAATGGATCAAATCTCAGAAGAACCCCTGATGTAATTTCTATCTATGGGGAATTCCTCTGGTAGACCTTTTTTTTTTTTTTTTTTTTTTACCTCCACTCAGAAGAATCAACTGTCAAAATTCTGTTTCAGAACTCTATACAAGAAGGCCTAGAAGACAAATTATTTGATAGGAATGTTCTGGTATGCTTCCATGGATATCCACGATACTTCTGAAGATGCAGAAAGAATTCCCAAGATCATTGTAATGACTCCCTTCTGGGCCAAGCAACAGTGATTCTCCCATCTTTTGCAAATGGCCAGGGCAATTTACACAAGCTTCATCCTAGACTGGATTTACTCCACATAAGGACATCCTGAATTCAGACCACTACAAATGGCTACCTGGATGATAAGGTCTTGATGAGGGAGAAAGGATACTTCATACCTTGGATGCCCACAGACAACTCTGATACTATCGTAACGGAACAAAATCTCTCATAACTTCGCATCAGTTGTTCATTTTTTCTGAATGTAGGAAGGGACACCTCTGTCAGAGCAGACTGTTTCCAAATGGTTGTCTTAGGCTATTGCCTTTTGTTATTCCTGTCACAACAAAACTATTCCAGGCAGGGTCAAAGCATACTGTAGGGGCCTTGGCTTCATCTGTGGCTTTTGTTTGGAAAGGGTTGGATTTGAAGTATTCCAGAATCAACAACTTGGTCTTTTGTGCATACATTTACAAAGCACTGTAAACTAGATTACTTTTCCAGGTGTAGGTCAGTCTTTTTGCCAAGATTATTTTCTGGACCCATTCACCTCTCTGTTGTTCTAAGCTGTGGTAATCTACCCATATAGCTTAGGCTACTGCAGAAGTGATGAATATGAAGAACATAGTACAGTTGTATATTAACTTACCATAACAGATGTTTGAATGATCACTGCTGTAGTAGCCCCTCCATCCATTGCCCTTCAGTTTTGATGTGCTTTGTATGCAAAGGTGTGGACTAGTATTTTTCTTTTGCTAGCAATGCCCAAGGTGTAGACTAGTATTTTTCTTTTGCTAGCAATGCCCTGTCAGGTCTCAGCCTCCCTCTCTGTTGCATGAAATCTCTGAGGGGCTTGGCACTTTTAGTTGGCCCAGCTCAAAGGTGACTAACAGCTTGGGCATATGAAGGGAGCCCTGAAGCTTTGGAAGGTGGCTGACTGTCGTATGCAGGATACAACCTTTTACTGCAGCAGTGAACATTTGAACATTTGAACATTTACTTTTATGGGAAGGTTAAGCCGCGGTGGTGCAGAGGTAGCATTGTCACCTCACAGCAAGAGGTTCACCTGTTCGATTCTCAGCTGGAGCGCCTTCTGTGTGGAGTCTGCATGTCCTCCCCGCAGTAGAGTAGCGTTCGAAAGACATGTGTGAATGGGTGTGCCTTTATTGAAGGTTGGGCGTCAAGCTGCCACCTGGGCACCGAAAAATTTACTGCCAATCATTAGCAGACCGGAGTTCCGCTGTGGCGACCCCTAACCGGGAAAAGCCAAAAGAAACCATCAACTGTTATGGGAAGGTTACTGACACATCTACACTTTTTTTTTCATTGGAGGCCCCTGTACCCACCAAGACTCCCCAACTCCTCAGTGGTACAACATGAGGAAAGGAGAAAGTCCTCAACAGTAATCACTCTTAAGCAGTTCCTTTATTCCCTTTTATCGTGACTGAGCAAGTACAGTCTAGAGTCAGGGTTACAGTCACAGATGCAGGTTAATACTCTAAAGTAATGCACGATAAGATAATAGATTTCTATTTAATCAAGTAAACCCACTGCGCACAAATTCCCTGGTGACCTGGTAATATTGTCTTAAGTGAGTTGCTCAGAGTTGCACAGTAGGCAAATGGAGATGGAAGAAATCACTGTCCCCGTGATTATAGAAAGCAGCTTGTAAATGACAAAAAACTAGTATTAAGAGGATTATTAAGCTTTGTTTAAGGCTATTAGCAGTATAAATCTATTTAAAATTAGATCAAGAAAATATTAGGTTAAATGAATGAAGTAAGAGCTTCAGTAACACTTATCAGCTGCTTTGTGTGAACAGGATGAGTCTGTGCAGCTGCAGAAATAACACTTTAGCTCATATCCAAGAACATAGCATTTTCTGTCTTCTCTTGTATACTTAATTAACTTGGTTCTAAATTCTATTGTAATCTTTCATTTTTAATATCTACAGGTAGGTTGTTCCCATGCAGTGTTAACTGTCTAAAGCTTTTTCCAGCTATTGCTAAAATAAATGTTGGTCTGTGAAAACTGACCCACATCTTATTATAGAGCCATGATTAAGCCTTTGTTTGCAACAGGTTAGTCAGTTGTCACCCCATGTTCCCTTGTGTAGCCTGTTTGTCCTGTTTAGTTTTGAGTATAGGTTCAGACTAACCTACAGCTGTTAAACAATTACCAAGCCCCTGTTTGCTGCTTCATAGTCAGTTATGTCTCGGTCCAATTTGTAAGTATAGGTTTTGCTTTATTTCTAAATCTGTCTGATTGTACCTTGTTGAGAGACATGCATCACTGAGTATTAGGCAAGAAATGCATTCCCACTTCATTTACTCTTCATGTATCTGAACACTGAAATCATAGGTGGTTGTGTTCACTTATGCCCTTTTAAGTGGGTTAGTAAAATGGGAGTAAATCTTCTATGGAGATACTGTATAATCTGATTTTATTATTGTTCTCTACGTCAAAAGAATCAGGAATGTTGTACATCCTCTCCAGACCTTCTGTTCCTTAAGTTGTTTGATGGCTACCTGCCAATATGATGTGGAAAAGGATTAGAAAACTGACCTGCTGGCAGAAGCACACAAGGCTGACGTGATTTACATATTGCAGGATGTGATCATATACTAGATTATATTGGTTAAAGGCCAAATGTTTTCCACTGCGACAGACTTGCCATAAATTTGCCTTTGGGAGATTTTAAACAGGTTGGGCAGGTATTTTGCATCTGCTTTGTCTTATCTACTTCTCATGGTATCTTCATTTTTAACATTCCTTCAATTTGAGTATGAAAAGCAAAAATCAGACGTGAGCAATAGATAATGACTTGAAACTAGCAACAGTGCAAGCAAACGCGCTAGTAAGAGTGAAACATGAAGTAGCACAGCACCCCTTTCATATATTCAGGTAGTGTGTGCTGGAGATGGAGGAGGATTGCTTAAGGGTTCTGATACTTAACAGTGAACTATGCATGCTTTTTAGTGCTGCATTTAAATATATTAAAGGCATTTTTAATAGAATTAGAATGTTTTCGAGTCCACTTTTGTAGACCTTAAAGGGTACACAAAGTAGTTCGTAAAATGAAATCAGTGTACCAGCACATTCTGTATACACAAGTTAAAATGTAAGGAAATATAACTGTGTTTATGCATGAACCAAAAGTTTGTCTAAAAGGTGCGGACAATTTGTCAGTAAATTTAATATGGAAAATAAAAAGAAACATAATTTCTAACCTGATGTATTTGTAAAGGAAAGGAACATTGAATATTCTTTCTTATCAAGGGAATTGTATTGTACTTCACTGGCTGAATTTAATACTCTAATAGCATTGATGCTTTAATTTTTTTCTTCCACTTTTACTTGAAATAAGAACTCTTTCCAAGGAGTCAACATATTATATGATGGGTTTTATGGTTAGTATTTTTTACTTTATGACATAAGCATGTCTGAATCTTCAATGGCTCTTACAAAACTTAATCTTCTCTAGAATCCCTTACTGTTTAAGAACTGGAAACTTTGATCCATTTTCTGTAGTCTAAATGTAAATCATTTTAATTTAACTTTTTACCCAATTTTAAGATGCTGTTTCTGGTGTGAATGACAATCTTGGTTTTATTATAGGCATAATGAAGATTGTCTATTTTCATTTAAGGATAGTAACTCCCAGTTCTTTTTTAATATTCCAGTAGAGTGACTATATTAATTTGAGCTGTCTAGACGGTCTTTCAAAGAAATGTGTCGTGTTTCAGTATGACACTGAAAATGCTTTCAAACATTTAGAAACAGAAATGGCAGCAGCTGTTACCCCTTGTACTGTACTTGGGAATGTGTATGCTTGTTTACGTTTGTACAGGCCTGATGCTGGGATATGTTTCTTCTGTCTATCACTATCTTATAGTGATAAAGTATAATAAAGATTTGATTATGTGAGCAGAACTTGTATGAAGCAGTTTTCACAATGTATAGTGCTACACAGCTAGTGCAGTAGAGTAAAGCTCTGAGTGCTTGTTTTCGGTTACAGTTTCAGAGCTCTACAATGACCTCAAAATAACTCATTCACTTAGCTGATTCCTGCATCCTTTGTTAATACTTGCATTCCTGACAGCATCCCATTCATGAAAACAGGAATAGTGCTAATTTACTTTTCCCCATTTTATCTGTATCGTTTACTTCACAATTTATTGTCCTCTGATGCTGTTAAAGAACTTTACTTTTGCATTCTATTAATGCTCGTGATACAAGTCATTTGCTCTGTTGTATTACTTTTCCTAGCATTTCATTGAGTCTAAGGAGAAAACTGGTTTGGTCATTAGAAGACCTGTAGGGGGCTTCCCATTAGTGGTGAAACAAGTATTCGTAAAAGTGTCAGTATTTATAGGGCATAAACAGCCTCATGCTGTCATAAGTTCAAGTGTTTAGACAGGTCAACAACTTGGTCTGACCTCAATAATAGAATAGTATAATATGCTTCTCTGAGTTTATGCTTTTAGCTATTCTTTGGTGCCCCTGGATTGCTTTCTAGGGCTCAGATGCTCTTTTTTAATGGATACCACAGGCATCATCGTGATCCAGATTAATCTCAGAATCGTTAGGCAGCCTTTAATATCCAAGTTAAAATCCACAATTTATTGGACTTGGACTAAATTTCTTTGAAGCAGTCTTGAACAACTTGTAAATAAACAATACCAACATGGAAGAAAGTGTATTAGATGTCCTGACAAACTCTACAAGCTGGACTAAACTATTTTTTTTTTCTGACCACGGTGCTGTGATCTTCACATAAACACCAAATAAAAATGATGCCATCTTTAAGGATTTTTAAAAATGGCAGCTATTATGCCCTGAACAGTCACCTTGCATCAGTCAATAGGGACTGTATATTAGGACCATCCCCCTCCTGTACAACCTATTGGTCAAAGCTGTAACTAAGGTGAGGCAAAGAGGTCCACCTTCCTAGGCAGTCAGGGAGCATAGTTCGGCAGATGGCAATGGTGCAGTTGCATATCCAGCATTGATTTATGAATAGCACTTTGCCACAGTCCTCAGCTTTGAGAGAATACTTTTTGCTTTTCAACTTGGTGGGAGGTTCCCCCAAGTTTGAGGGGGCATCTCTTTGGGGAATTGCACAGGCACCAGATAATTATATACGGTTCTACTATTGGTGGATCATTCATTTTAACTGCATTGATAAATATAGTGAAAAGTTCTGAAAAAATTAAATGACTTAAAAAGTTTCCAAGTTATTAAACCAAAAGATAAGATCATGCGGTAACCTCAACATTTACCCAGTGTAACAAGGCTAAGGTCAGCTTTATCTAGAAAGAGCTATCAAAAAATAATCCAAAGAAAAAGGCCTTCTACAATAACTGAAAATTGAAGGGGAAGTAAGAATGCAGTGTGCTAGTTCAGAACATTTCTCTAACGGATCCAGCATGTACAGCTAACATGACATATAGGTATTGCTCATTGTTCAGGCCAAGGTAAAGAAAATGCACTGGACCTCTAATTGTATAATGGACTTTAATGCAAATGTCACTTTTTTTGGGGGGGGGGTCTCTCTATGCACACACAAATCCTCTGTTTGCTCTTGCATTAAGGTGTCTTACTCGCATATAACCTCAGGATTTCACAGCAAGTGGTTACTGAGGTCAGATAGACAGATGAGCTATAGGGAGCAAATAACCTCACACAAAGCTGTTTTTGGAAAAAAAAAATACCACATCCTCAGTGTTCTGTCATTTGCAAGACTGCATTCAGTTACATTCTGAACACTTCTGTAAGAGGAAAACAGAAACTAGTTTTATGACTCGCCTCGTCTAAAGCGAACCTTCAAAAGTAGCTGGAACAGACAACATTTTAGTGTCAGTCTGCATGGCCTACACCCCCAGTAATTTTAATATGCCAATTCCAAGGATACAGCAGTTTCATGAACTCATCTGCAGACCCTGTTTAGCCATAGTCTAGGCCATAAGGTGCATAAAGTGAAATATTTAAGCAGAATAAATTAAAAAAAAAAATGACTGCAGTCTTATGTTGAGTGACTGTGAGCTACACCTAGACAAATGTGTGTTACTTTTAAAGTGAGAAAATCATGACATTTCTTTGAGGACTTGAACATGTTATAGGAAGCAATTTACTAGCATGCAGACAGATACTGAGCTTTTGGAATGGTATTCTTAAGGTAAATGTGAAGCAAAGTCTGATCTAAACTGTAATTTTAACATCTTAACGTGAGCTGCTATTTATGTTCCTATTATTACTGCCATTGGTTCAACACTGAGAAGTACACAGGCCCGAAGAGAGGGGGGTGCAGCCGGTTCACTCTAGGGCCTATGAAGCTCAAGGGGGCCCAGTGAAGCCCAAGAAATATCCCGAAAACCGAAACATGTCATCTCATAGGTTCATAGGTCAGCTGCTGCAAGTGTCGGGTCAGATACATTCATGAATGCATTGTACTCATCATTTGGTCTGATGAGTGATGAGTATAGGAGACTATGACCTCCCTTGATCTATGCAGAGAATCCCCTTCATGATAAGGTGGGCAATGTAGAAGGTCTTCCTAAACATGGGCTACACACATGATGACTAACATCGTCCTGGGTTTCTGTGAGACCTTTCAGGAAGATATCTGTGTCAGATGTGTTTTCTATTATGTCTACTATGAAGCCCGGTTGCAGTTTGATGGTCTTTGATGAATATGGATACCCTCCTTCTGGTATGTATTGTCCGATTTTGGGGACGCATGATAAGAGGTAGGTAAACCTGATAGTGCTGGGGTGCCTCAGGAGAGCCTGAACCAGGGTTTCTAACAGACAAACAGACATCTCTCCCCTCCATACTGGCTCGAAAAGTGTATTTTAAGATTTGATTTTCAAGTCTTACTGAGCAGCATTACCCTTTAGTTTTTTCTTTTTTTTTCAGGTGTTCCCAGGGTGGTAGGTTTAATTTGAGCCTGCTCAAAAGGCACTATGGGGTGGCAGCCTTGCCGCCTGGTCCCTATCCCAGGGGTGATAGGTGCGTCATAAGCTTGGCCGCGCTGCTGTCCAGCATGTCATCCCAGGCAGATAGACATTGATCCCCTCTTTTAAATGACAGAGTTTAAGTAGCTCTCTGTATTGTGGCAAAGCTGATGGTGAAGGTAGGCATCATTCTGTGGTCAGTGGTGAAGGTAGTCGGGCCATGCTAAATCTGAGAGCTCCTCACTGCCTCTTTTTCTCAATGTCTCTTTCATGTCGCCTGCGAGGTATACACCAGCGCGGTGCTTTGACTGAGTCGATTTTGTACCTGCTGCTGAGAGACCTGATTTGTGATTACTCACATAAGCCAGTGAAAGAGAGAGAAATGGTGGGAGGGAGGGAAAATTCTGCCTGACTCCAGACAGAGAGAGCTGGTCTCTCTTTTTGTTTAATAGCCGAGAAGGAGATGTCCTTACAAACTAAGACAAAAAACAGTGTGAGAACTTTCACTTACAAGATCGCAAAGCAATAGAAGGCTGTGACAATAAAATACTTTTGAGTGACATAATACGGTACATTCAAGATTCAACGAACAAAACTTGTGAAAGTGACTATCAATGAGTGTTCTCACATGTTCATTCCTAGCTTCAAACTTATTGCTCGGATTGCTGCTCCTTGCTTTCCAGCTGAATCCTGGGAGGAAGAAGAAGAAAATGGGACATGAGCCACGCTGATTTATCGTGGACTGCAAAGAAGACTTTACAGGAAAGTGAAGGAAGAAATAATTCCATAGGTGAAGTTCCCTGTAAATGCTGTAATTGTAGCATAAAGGACCCACTGACATTGCGTGCCTTTTCGTCTACGTTATTGAGAGATTCGAGACTATAAACGGCTTGACAGTTAGCAGAAATCAATAGCAATAAATATTGTCTTAACTTTAGAACCACTAACAAAATTCTCGATACCAATACGGCAAATTTCTATGTTCTGTGTTTCATTTCAGGTACCTGCCTTAAACATGTCATCTCAAAAATCTGGAGCTCAAAAATGTAAAGAAAAACAAAAATATGATGAGATTAATAAGAAAGGACTGCAAACACTCTTTCAAGTTGGCGTTAAATGCAAAACAAGAGAAACCGACAAAAATGAAACTTTAGATTTAGAACAAGGTGAGCCAAATGCAGAACTGAAACAAGGTGAGCCAAATGCAGAACTGAAACAAAGGACAGAATCTCATGAAGCCAGTTTGGATTAAAAAAAAAAAAAATAAGATCAAGTAAATCCTAATGTGATTCTTGTACAAAGAGTGGATGATGCGAATGTGGATTTGGAGGACGGAGGATGAGAGAAAAGGAGATTTGAAGGAACAAGTGAATGTTGGTGATGAAGAGAGAAGTGAGCCAACGAGTACATCAATGTCTACAGACTCTGGCCATGGTGAAGAAAAGAGCAATATTGGAACTGACATTGGACTTCTTGTAACGGAGGTTCCTTCTCAGATGGATATAGAAAACTGGGTTATGAAAGGTCATATTGGCAATCCTAAAACATTTCCCAAAGATATGAATAACCAAGTTTTTCCAGAAAGCACACCAACATTTTGAAATTTGAATGGTGAGAACCATGTCCGAGATTGGCTTGTATGGAGTGATGTTAAACAAGCATTATATTGTTTACTCTGCCGATTATTTTGGAATAATCTGTGTTGCAACATTAGCTCCACATCCAAGTCTATGCTTGCATCATCAGAAGGATGGTCAGCTGCTGGAAAGTGGCAAAAATGATGATGAGAGAAGCAATAGTCATAGGCAATGCTATCTGGCTTGGCGAGAATTAGAAAGATGCCTGTCTTCTGATAAGGACATTGAAAGTCTCTTTGAGGCATCAGTTGCAACAGAATCTGTCAAGTGTTACAACGTCATGAAACGAATCATTGATGTTATACTATTCCTTGGAGAACGTGGGCTTGCTTTGTGGTAGTTCACAGTGCATTGGTGACAAGGACAATGGAAATTTTTGGGGGCTGATAGAGTTGTTGTCTCATTGGGATCCAATTCTAAAAGAACATGTGTTGCAAGTTAGTCACAAGAAAAGGGGGAACAATTTCAAGTGCTTTATCTTTCTGCTGATTCTCAAAATGAGTTAATTGCTGAATATTCTGAACTTGTGAAACAACACATTTTGCAGGATAGAATGACTGCAAAGTACTTTGCAGTGATAGTTGATTCCACACCGGATGCATCTCATGTTAAGCAGACAACATTCCTGCCATGTTATGTAATTCAAAATGAATCCCAGTTTGAAATTGTAGAAGGACTTCTGAAATTTGTTGACTGCAGTGACAAAACCGGATCTGACATAGCACAGATGATTGTAGATACATTGAACAAACCTATTATTACACTCTGATTGCCGAGCACAGGGTTATGACAATGCAGCCAACATGTCAGGAAACTATAAAGGTGCACAAGCAGGAATACTTGAGCAATGTCCAACTGCTATATTTTCTCTATGTGGATGCCACACACTCAATTTGTGTGGAAACGATGCTGCAGAATGTATTACTGAAACCATAACATACTTTGGAAGTATACAAACTGTTTATAACTTGTTTAGCTCTAGTCCACATCGATAGAAAATTTTGCAGAATCATATTGGCTGTTCTCTTCATGGCATATCTAGCACACGGTGGTCAGACCATGTTGAAAGTGTGAAGCCCTTTGTAGCCCATCTGCCTGGCATCAAATTAGAATTAGAAGACCTCTTGAAGCTGAACCTAACTGCCAAAACAAGAACCGAGATTAATGGAGCTTTGTCTTATGTGACATCATTCGTTTGTGTGATAATATCTGTTTGTATCGTACAAAATATTAGTTCCAGTTGATATCTGTAACAAAGTTATCTAATCCAGAAATGCAACACTGGATGTTGAAGTGTTCAACATAAAAACCTTGATTTCAGAACTGACAGATCTCCGCAACAGCTGGAAAAGTATGTGGAGTGAAGCTAAGCATGTTGCTTCCAATTTACACATAGAAATTAAACTAGCTGGAAGTTGTGGTAACACAAAACACAAAAGGAGGTTCCATGGTGAAGATGCCAAATTGTTACAACATGAGATAGATGACTTCCCTGAAGAAGCGTATTTCAGAAAATCTGTTTTCTATGTAATGTTGGATAATGTTATTGGTGGACTCGCAGTTCGTTTCAATGCTGCAGTGAACATTTCTGAAGTTCAGCTTCCTCTGGAAGTACCTAACAATTCCTGTAGATGAGCTGAAAGAAAAATCAAAATCGCTGGCAAATCAATATCCTGCTGATATCAGTGAAGATCTTGTAATGGAGATGAGTCATCTGCCAGCTGTTCATCGATCAAATTTTGGAGAGAACCAGCTGAGCCCATTGGCGCTGCTGAATTGCTTGAAAAAGTACAAACTGGAAGGATTCTTTCCAAATATATGCATCGGTCAGCGTATTCTGTTGACAATTCCTGCCACTGTCGCCTCTGCAGAGTGCTCATTCAGCAGTCTAAAGATGGTAAAAAATTTTCTAAGATCCACTATGTCAAGCACGACTAGTAGATTTGGCAAGACTCCATATTGAGTCTGATCTAGCAAAAAGGATTAATTTTGATTATGTAATTCAGAGTTTTGCTAGGAAAAAGGCCAGGAAAGCACCTTTGTTCAGCAGACAAATGCTATTATAAACATCTTTTACTATTATAAATATGTTATTTATTATTACATTTATACCTATACATACTTATCTAAATGTATCAGTGTAATCTACTACTACTACTTCTTCTTTCGGCTGCTCCCATTAGGGGTCACCACAGTAGATCAACTGTCTCCATTTCTTTTCTTCCTGTCCTCTGCATCTTGCTCTGCCACACCAACCACCTGCATGTCCTCTCTCACCACATCCATAAACCTTATCTTGGGCCTTCCTCTTTTCCTGTTACCTGGCAGCTTCATCCTTAGCATCTTTTTCCCAATATACTCTGCATCCCTCCTCAGCACATGTCCAAACCAACGTAATCTTGCCTCTCTGGCTTTGTCTCCAAACCTTCCAACCTGGGCTGACCCCTTATTCCTAATCTTGTCTATCCTCATCACACCCAGTGCAAATCTTTTAACTCTGCCATGTCAAGCTCTGACTCCTGCCTTTTTGTCAATGCCACTGTCTCCAACCCATATAACATAGCTGGACTCACTACCCTCATGTAGACCTTCCCTTTCACTCCTACTGGTACTCCTCTGTCACAAATTACTCCTGACACTCTTCTCCACCCACTCCATCCTGCCTGTACTCTTCTTCACCTCTCTTCTACACTCACCATTACTCTGAACTGTTGATCCCAAGTACTTGAACTCCTCCACCTTCGCCACCTGTACTCCCTGCATCCATACCATTTCTCTATCCTCCCTCTCATTCACACACATATTCTGTCTTAATCCTGCTGACCTTCATTCCTCTTCTCTCTAGAGCATATCTCCACCTCTCCAGGGTCTCCTCCACTTGTTCCCTACTCTCACTACAGATCACAATGTCATCTGCAAACATCATAGTCCACGGGGACTCCTGTCTTATCTCGTCTGTCAACCTGTCCATCACCATTGTAAATAAGAAAGGGTTCAGGGCTGATCCTTGATGTAATCCCACCTCCACCTTAAACGCATCAGTCACTCCCACCACAGACCTCACCGCTGTCACACTCCCTCGTACATATCCTGTACCACTCTTACATACTTCTCTGACACTCCCGACTTCCTCATACAATACCACAACTCCTCTCTAGGCACCCTGTCATATGCTTTCTCTAAATTCACAAAGACACAATGCAACTCCTTCTGACCTTCTCTGTACTTCTCCAGCAACACTCTCAGATCAAACATCGCTTCTGTAGTGCTCTTTCCTGGCATGAAACCATACTGCTGATCACTAATCATCACCTCCATTCTTAATCTAGCTTCCACTACTCTTTCCCATAACTTCATGCTGTGACTGATCAGTTTAATCCCTCTGTAGTTACTACAGCTTTGCACATCACCCTTATTCTTAAAAATCGGTACCAAAACACTTTCTCCATTCCTTAGGCATCCTCTCACTTTCCAAGATTTCATTAAACAATCTAGTTAAAAACTCTACTGCCATTTCACCTAAACACCTCCATGCTTCCACAGGTATGTCATTTGGACCAACAGCCCTTCCGTTTTTCATCCTCTTCATAGCTAGTTTTATTTTATTTTACATTTGTTGACCGGGATAGTCCGACTGGATGCATGTCCATTTTCAGTGGAGGCCCGGGGAGAAAAGCTCCAAGGGTAAGCAGATACAGCATTACATAATACCAACATTACATATTACAAACAGACTATTTACAGAGATTACATAAGTAAGCAAGTTAGTTCCACAGGTTACAGTTAATCCTGAGCACAAGTCAGGATTGAATTAAATTACACAGTAAACTGGTTAACAGATTTTTACACATTCTAGAGAGAGTTAGCCAGGCTTGATACATTGACATAGCCAGTTAAGTGACAAATGTTGTTTGAGTCTAGTTTTAAATTGACCTAAGGTGGATAGTAAGGTAATATCAGCTGGAAGAGAGTTCCAGGGTCTACTTACAGAGTTTGCAAAGAGAGAATCACCGGCTGTGTTATTAATTTTGCTAGTTTGAATTAGTAGTTTGTTAAAGGATCGAAGCGGTCTAGGATTGTTATAGGGGGTGATAATATTTTTAAGTGCAGGAGTATTGTCCGGATTATAGAGGATTTTATAGGCCATAATCAGTTGGTTATACTGGATTAGGCTGGGTAGTTCAAGTCACCCAAGCTGATTTAGATTGCAATGATGTGTCCTTTTTTTTTTTCAATAATAATTCTTTATTTTATTTTTTTCCAAACAACTAATACAGTACTACTAACTACTTACAATATGTACATGAATGCTTCCAACAGTTACATAAAATCATTATAGAAGAAAAAAGAACTAGTAACTATATAAGACTTATCTCAATAAAATTCAACAGTTATTCAGTTTTTCCCGGAGAATAGAGGAATGGAACTTTAAGCTAATACAATGTTAAAGATTTGTTCCCATATTTTTGTATTCTTTACATTTTTCTTATGATCACTAATTAGAAATTTATGTGCTAGAATATGTTTGGTGGCTACTATCTGGAAATTTTTCCGTGATGTCTGTAAAGGGTTCAACCAATTGGAAGCTACATATAACTTCATCAACAAAAAAATATTGATTAATATAATTCTTTGGGTTCTTTCCAATTTGGGTGGTGGAATATGCAACATCGTAAATTCCCAGGAGAGTGTGGAATGTTGATATCCCATTTTTTGTAGTTGAAATTTCAAGGAATTCCAGAGTTTGAAAATACATTTACAACTCTAAAACATATGTAGGAGGTCAGCCGTTTGATCTATACAATATGGGCATTTTGGTGAGTTCTTTGAGTTAAATTTGTGTAGCGTGAGACGCGTATAATACACGTTATTAAATATCATCAATTGGGTAAATAATAGCTTCTGAAGGGACACAGATTTTATGGTTAAGTGAATTGCTTTTAGTATTTTATTTTACTTCAATCGTCAACAATTTCTCTCTCCAGTATTTGGAAATTAATATTTGATTATTATATTTTAATTCTTTAATCAAACCATATGCTGCAGTTATATATTTACATTCCTGTGTAAGAGTTTGCCATAAGTTCAGACACATGTTTAAGTCTTCTTCTTTAATTGTGTCATTCCCTTTACTAAGGTAACTTATTGATAGGTCTTTTAATTGTCTTATTATAATTAGATACGATTTGGGGAGATTCAACTCTTTTAAAATATTGAGTCGGGATACCTAAAAAAGGATATAAATCGAATAGGGTTAAATTAATTATAAGTGGGCATTTCTTAAGGTCTATTAGCTGATTACCAATTTTCAAATTTGGATTTTTGTGAAATGGTTGAAGAATCATCATACTTTGCAAAAGATTTAATGAGTTAAGATTTTGTACTGAAACTATATATGTTTTGATATGTTCGAACACGAAGTACCCTTTAAGAGTATTTTTGTTTAAAAAAGGTAATGCCTTGCAGTTAATATCCAATTCCTTGACATGTTTATGATTAAGAACCAGCCATTTGGGAACCCATTTCGAGTTACACCCATCCGAGTTAATTATTCTTAAAAGTCTATTGGTGTTTATTATTAAATAATATGTTTCGAAATTAGATAGATCCAACCCTCCCCTATTTTTTGGAGCCATCAATTTATCATACGATATCCTAACTTTTCTAGGTTCCCATAGAAATCTAGCTAGTTCTGTATGAAGCTGTTTGAAGAATTTTTTGGTGATTTGAACTTGTGACGCTCTAAAAATATATAGTAATCTAGGAAGTATATTCATTTTAATAATTGAAGTCTTCGCCATTATTGATAATTTCAGATTATCCCATCTTTTCACGTCGGATACTATCTGCTCCCAAACAACCTTAACATTATTGAGATAAAAATCTCTGTTGTCTGTTGAGAAAACCACTCCCAAGTATTTTTTCTTCTGATTTTACCTGCCCTACTAATGGTAATAGTGAAAAAGGTGTAGGTGTCTTTAATGGGAATATCTTAGTTTTTTTTAAATTTAATTTATAATTGGAAATATTCGTCTACTGCCTTTATTATTTTATTAGTATCCAAAACAGGTGTTGTGCAATAAATACTCAAATCATCTGCAAAAGTAACCATTGTGATCCTCGTGCCATAAAACCTTGGAGCATTATGATAAATATTTTGTTTAATGTGCAAAAATAGAGGTTTCAAATACAAATTGAATAACAAGGGAGATAAAGGACAGCCTTGACGGGTACCATTTTTAATTTGAATTCTTTTTGAAAGATTCCTGTTAATGACTAGATTTGTATAAGGATTAGTATATAATTTTTTAAAGTTGAAGTGAATTCTTGCGGTATGTTAAAGCATGTTAAAATTTCAAATAAATATTCTAAGTTCACTCTGTCAAATGCTTTTTGTGCATCAATTATAAGTGCGTAAAGATTCTGTTTTTTATGGGTAGCATGAGAAATCATTGTATGCAGTGTTAATGTATTATCTATAGTTTGTCTGCTATTTATAAAACTGGCTTGTTCATCAGATATTATAGGGTTAATTACCATTTTCAACCTGTTATCCAAAATCGATGTCATAATTTTCATATCTATGTTTAAAAGTGAAATGGGTCTATAATTATCTGGGTTTTGTCGATCAGTATTTTCTTTCGGTATGAGGATAGTTTTTGATGCATTAAAGTGTGGGTCAGTAATTTTATTGTTAATAATATAGTTAAAGACCACTGTGAGTATTTTCCCCAGAATATCGCTAAAAGTTTTATAAAATTCTGTAGTCAAACCATCAGGTCCCGGAGCTTTGTGTGGCTTCAATTTCTTGATAACATCCGTTATTTCCTCTGAAGAAATAGGTTTAATTAGGTTCATATGAAGCTCATCATTAATCTTTGGAAATATAATTTTCTGAAGAAAGTCATTATTATTCTTATTTGGATTTACATCCTGTTGTTCACCATATAGTTCTGAAAATATTATTTCAAAAACCTTTATAATCTCTTCCATATTGGTGTATGTTTTATTGTTAAAGTATATTTCAGGGATTTGGGAAGGTGACTTCGATTGATTAATAATACGTGCTAGTGCTTTTGACGGAGACTGTATGTGATTCGCATATTTTTACCAGCATTTTTTGTTCATGGAATGATAATTTACTGTTTTGTAATAAAAAAAAGTTTCTTCTGACTATTTAATAATTCCGTTTCGGTTTGTTTACTATAATTTCTAATTAATTCCTGATCTAATAATTTAATTTTTGATTCCAAGTCATACATCTCTTTCACTTGTAATTTCTTGTAGAAAGTAGCTTTTTGGATAAACATTCCTCTAATTTGCGCTTTGGTAGTTGCCCATTCTATGTCTGACGGATGTCAGTGTTCTAATAGATTATTTAATAACTGATTAAAAAACTCCTGAGCTTCTTTTTATACATCCTCTTTATATAATAGATATGGATTTAATGTCCAATTATAGCCCCTAACATGCAATTTATGACAAGTATCTTTCTTAAAGGTTAATGTGATCCTGGAGTGATCCGACAAATAACGAGCTTGTATGTATATATAGGGATCAAAACACATTAGTGTATCCGATATAAAAAAAAAATTGATCCTGGACCACATTTTATGACAGCTTGAATAAAATGTGAAGTTATTTGGATTCATTTGGTCCTTATTATATTTAAATGGATCATAAAGTTTAAAATCTGCTTTAAGTTCCTGCAGTGCTATCACTGCCTGATTATTATAAGATCTATGGGAACTTGTTTTATCTAATTTAGGGTCTTGGTATGTATTCCAGTCACCTCCTATTATTATATAATAATTGTTATATTGGTTTAAAATAAAGTAAAGTGATGCTATGAAGGTTTGCTGATTAGTACATGGGGCATATATATTAAGAAGAATCACCGGTTTATCGTAAAATTTTGTTATAAAAATTATATAGCACCATCTTCCTTCTTTATCCATTTTAAAATCTAAAATCCTCTCTTGGAACTGAGTTTGATGATTATTGCTACACCTGCACTATTAGTTGTCCCTTCCGAAGCTATTGCCTCCCTGATCCATTTTTTATTTTTAATGGCCATCCATTGATCATTAACCAAGTGGGTTTCTTGTAACAAAATAAATGGTGCTTTTGACTGAAGAAGTAAATGAAAAAATAGTTTCCTTTTTTTCAGATTCTGGAAACCCCTGACATTCCATGAGTCTATTATCCACATAAAAATACTTTTAAAATGTTAGTGTAAATGTTGAATTTGAAAAACTATACTAGATTCCGGTATAATATCGGATTTTGAAATATCTGGAAGCAAACTAAATGCCCCATCCCTAACCAGTGCCTATCCACTATTCTCTTGGACCAGGACAAACATAGGTTTTTAACACTGTTTAGACTTCTATTGGTATACATCAATCCTAAATAACTATTATATAATAACACCCTAATAAGATATACAAAACCTATGATAACTACAACTAACCCTACAAAAACTAACCTACACATTCCCCATTAAACACTAGTAACTATCTACAGCTATTGAACACATTAGTTAACACACTGTTATATCTTACATACCAATTTCTTATTCTACCCTCTAATGGTTTACATACATTATTAATTAAATCCTTGGTTATAATATCCTAGGATAACTAACCAGCTTATTAACTTTGCCTAGGTAAGTATAACATGTTAACAGCAGCATTGATAAAAACAGCATCAGTAATGTATTAATACTGTAAGAAATATATAGCTAACATAATGCACAGGATCTCTAGAACCACATAAAATATATATCCTTCCATTCCCTTAGGAATAGGAGAATGAATTATACATGTTGTACATGTTAACACATATAGATTGTCATAGCATTAATAAGGAGAGAGTTTTTTTTTTTTTTTGTAATATAAACGACATAACAGTCATTTCAAAGGCAGAAAGCAAAAAATATCAATAGTATATAATTATAACTGCATTTCTATCTTCAGGCACACTATCTAGAACCAAAATAGAATAACTGTAGTAACTTTATATTCTAACATTGTAGTTAAATTACTCTATTTAACCATATGTTACAGCCCAGTCCAAATCCTTACCTGAATAAGCTGACATTTCTTTATACAAAATAAAAGTCAAACCTCTGTAAAATAGTCCAGGAGCCTCATTTTGCAATTCTAAAAGCTTCCCCTGGCTCCACAAAGCTCTGGCTACTTCCTGGTATAAAAATCTTGATTTTGAGTTCTCGAAGGGGGACCCATTATGCGGACGGACTTCCGGAAGTGCCACAACGAAAGCAGACCCTCAGGAGCATTTCTAGGACTTCCTGTTGACTCACAGACACACACAGTTCGTCGAGGCTGCAGGAGTTCGTGAAATCTTCGGATTTAAGCTGGACCTGTAAGAAAATACTAGTTAATGATTAAACAGGGGGCCTGGTGAGAAAAAAGAAGCAAACAAAGGAATTTGAAGCCTCGAGGTATAGTAGACCTGGAATCCCAGAATCTGTATTACTGTACACAGACTGAATGTTCCAGTTAAAATTCTGAAGTTGGAAGGGATTTAAAAGTCTTCAAAAAGTTAAGTTTTGCTTCCTTTTTTGTAGAAATAGAATATTTGGCTCCATCGAATGTAAAGATTAATGTACTTGGATACTTCATCTGGAATTTTATATTTTTATCAATAAGAAATTTGCAGTAAGGGGCTAATGCTTGTCTATCTTGCCTGATTTGCAGTGGTAGATCTTGACCCATAGAAACTCTGTTATTCTGCCACATTACAAAACCTCCTTTCTTTTTCATAGTTAGAATTATTTTATTTACATCCTGGTAATTCAGAATTTTGACATAAACCGGTCTAGAAATATTTGATGCTTGTGATTCCCTGAGAGCTCTGTGTGCTCTTTCTATGACTATTTGCTTAGCCATACCTGAGCTCTCGAACAATATTTCCAGTATCTGTGTAATGGTACGCAATAGATCATTATATTGAATATTTTCAGGGATTCCTCTAATAATTATGTTTCTTCTGGATCTTGCCTCTAAATCCAGGATCTTGGTCTGCATAGTTTGAATGTCCTGGTCATGAATATCTGTTTTTCTTGTAAGAAATTGTATTCTGTCCTCATTATCGGATATTCTAGCCTCAGATTTATCTATTCTGTCGAGAATTTGACTGCATGTGGCATTAAAAGCAAGTATCTGGTTTGAAAGTACATTCAAAGATTCTTTTATGGGTAACAATGCTGTTTTAATGTCCTCCATGTTAGCTAACTGATCCGGTTGGTTTGCTCCTCCTGTTTTTAAATCTTGTGGTTTTACAGTTTTCTGTCTTTTAAATGTAGAGTCTTTCTCTGGTGACATCAGCGTTGATAATTTAGTTTTAGTTGTTGTGTCCATATTTTTGTCCAGTTTTGACATCTTGAAGCAGAAATCAGATCCTTTGTTTATAGCTCTCTTCAGAGTCAGGCAGACAATCAGCTTTAATCCTGTGAAATTTTTTCCTTCGTTCTTTTGATTCTCAGTCATAGTTTGGTTGTAGTAGAATAATTATATCCAGTAATTAATGTAAAAAGACTTGTAGTATATCCTCAGGGTTACTTATTCTTGTGAGTAACTGGAGAGCTGTAGATGTACAGTGTCTACAGAAAGGCGGCCATCTTTGTTGTCGCAATGATGTGTCCTAAAAGGCAGCCCAGTGGCAAACCTGGCAATGTGGTTGTAGCAAATTGAGAGTTTAAGGACAGTCTTGTTTAAATTCGAGAGTAGAGGGGATGCATACAGAAGGGTTGAAGGGTTGAAAGAAGGTGAGAGCGAGCTATGGCAATTTTAGCTGGAGGGGTTAGGAAGGCTTTTATTCTGTAAAGTGACCCTAGTTTTTTATTGATGGTTTTGATAGTTTGGTTAACATGTAGGTCAAATTTTAGATTGTCTTTGATGACACCTAATAGTTTTGTAGATGGGTCAGGGAAGATTATTGTGCCATCATTTGATTTTATGGTAAAGGTGAAAGCGGTAGACCTACGTGTTGGTGAAAATAACAGCATTTTATTTTTTTTGGGATTTAGGATCAGACTATGTTCAGAAAGCCAGTTTTCTATTGTATTAAAGGTGGTCTGGGTAGCTGACCATAACGTCACTGGAGATGTGGCTGAGCAAATCAGATTAGCGTCATCAGCATATTGGATACAGCTGACATTTGGGATGACAGTATAAAGGTTGTTAATGAAGATGGAGAACAGCAAGGGCCCTAGTATAGAGCCTTGTGGTACTCCAAGGGTGTTAGGTAGAAGGTTAGAGAGTTTGTTCTGCCAGAGGACAGCCTGCTGTCGACCATTCAGGTAGGATTGAAACCACTGGAGGGCTCCAGTATCTAGACAGAATGTTTGCAGGGTGTGGATTAAAAGTTGGTGATCAACCATATCGAATGCCTTGGAAAGATCCAAAAAGAGGGCTGATGATATATAATTATTGTTGCGATTATGGTTTATGGTGTTAGTAAACGCTAGGAGGGCTGAAGTAGTGCTGTGATGAGGACAGAAGCCATGCGGAGTGTCTGCCATAAGGCAATTTTGGATTAGGTGGTGCATGAGTTGTCTATGAATACATTTTTCCATAATCTTTGCAAGTGGAGAGTGTATAGCTATTGGCCTATAATTGGAGAATTCAATGGAGCTGCCTCCTTTGTGAAGTGGGATAACATTTTCCAGATGGTGGGAATTTTAGCTTCTACTATGGTTCGATTGATTAGTATTGAGACTGGGTAAGCAATAGCATCAGCTGATTTTTGTAGGTACTCGGCAGGGAGTTGATCAGTAGAAAGTGTAGTGGGTTTTAATTTTTTGATCAAGGTATGGATAAGTGAAGTGGCGACTGGTTGGAAGCTGAACGCGAGTAGGTTTCTAGGGGTGTCAGGACCAGGGGAGCTAGGAGGTAGTTGGCTAGTTAGGGCTTGAATTGTCTCAGTAAAGAATTGGTTAAAACTTAGTTGGCTAGCTAGGGCTTGAATTGTCTCAGTAAAGAATTGGAATTGGTTAAAACTATCAGAAACATCTTCAGGGGTTTTATCAATAGTAGCAGCAGGGATTGGGGTTGAAGTTTGTCCAGGATGTAGTAGATTATTTAAACCTGCCCAAAACGTCTGAGGGTTATTTTGATTTACTGCCTGTAAATTGTTAAAGCAAACAAACGGAAACCAGTAAAATACACAAAAGCAGTCCAGACAAGCACCGTGAAGCCCAAAAAAATGTTAAAGTCCTTGTTGTGGATGCTGTTTGCTGTACAAGCTGCAACACTTTAAATAGAATCCACTTACACGTATAAAGCCACACTGAAGTCAGAAAAAACCTTAACGCACTTTATTATTAAAACAAGCGTTTTCGCTGTGGTTAAAACTACAGCTCCATCAGAGGCAAAAGTAAAATGCAGTATCAAGTCAGGTTTTATACAACACACTAATTAGTAATGCAGTCACAATGAAGGCGTGTTAGCAGCATTTCTTGCAAAAGTAAATTCAGGGAGTAAAAGCTCTGTTTAGGAGCATTCTCAAAAGTATGTAGTTTCATACTTTTAAAACAGTTGGAAACCATGAAACATTAGTGCTTCAGCAATTTGTTACATTCATACACCAAGCAAATGTGCATTAAAAGCATGCAAATGTATAAGAAGTGTGTGCACAATAAAAGCAGTCTAAAAGCAGTGCATAACAGATCTACATATAAAAGTGTTTGTAAAATATGTTTGTAAAAAGTGTTTGTAAAAAGTATCTAGTGAGATCTCTACCGACAACTATAGTTAGAAGCCTTGCTAAGTATGAATCTTAAAAGTGTATATACTACAAATTCCTATCAAAGTAAAATAAAATGAAGTGGAAAATGGAGTAAGGCAAAGGTAAAGGAGTTATCTTTTATAGCTCCTCATTTTCAGGACACAAGCTATGTTGCAGTGTTCATTCAAACCTGGGTACGAAAATGAGTCTAGTAATATTTGCCATTCTAGCTCCTTATTCTCCAAAAAGAGGGGTACTGGGCCCCCTCTTTCTGTTTTCTTAACCTGGTCAATTGCAATGAAATGATAGCTATGTCCCTGATATTTCATTACATGTTTAGCTAGAGCGTTTTCTTTTTTTAGCTTCCTTATGGCATAATCATGTTGGTACAGCCTGTCCCGTAGTCTCCGGTCAGACTTGCCTATATAAAATGCTTCACAGCAGTTACACTTAGCTAAATATACTATGGATCTAGAATCACAATTAAGTTTGTGTAATGTGGTACTTGTAAGGAATTGGAAGCCTTCACAAGATGGCAATAGTTACATGCCCCACACTGAAAACAGCCTTTTGTTCTAGTCATTAGCTCCGTCTGTTTACTTCTTTCTAGCAAAGTTTTCAAATTATTGCCTCTCCTATATGCTATCAGAGGTTTTGTGCCTAACTTGTCCATGAATTCCTCATTGTTTGTTATATAGTACCAATTTTTATAAAGTATAATTTGAATCTTCCTCGAGTCAATACTGTAGTTTGTGATGAAACTATTTACAAACGAGGTCCCTATTATCTCAGTGTTGGAGGTTGCCCTAAGAAAGGATATATTCTCCCCAACCCGCGGATTAACTTCTAAATCCTTCTCTTGTCCACTTAAAATTTTATGTGGAAGTAAGGGTAGAAGTTGGCCTTCCCTTCTTTTATTGTTGATCTCATCCAGTATTTCTTCAAATAAAGTATTTGGGTATCCTCTGTTAGTGAACATTACTTCCAAGATTTTACATTCTTCTTGGAATAGTGTCTCATTACTGCACATCCTGGCTGCTCGAATTAGCTGTCCCTTTATGATAGCCTTCTTTTGCTTGAATGGATGGCAGCTGTTGTAATGTAAAAAGGAGTTGCAGTAAGTTGGTTTTCTGTATATCTTTGAAGAATATTCACAATTGTTAACTTCTTTATACAAGTGAACATCAAGGTAGTCAGTGCTTAGCTCTGAGAATTTTGATGTAAATTTTAAAAATTCGGTTGTATTGTTAATGGAAGAAACAAATTCATTTGCTAGTGTCTCATCGCCATCAAAAAGGATGAAAATATCATCCAGGTATCTTGTGTAGAACTTAATGCGGTTCATTGTATTAACATCCTTAAGAATATTGTCAACCTCCCAGTAGGCCATGAATAGGTTAGCTACTGTAGCACCACATGGGGACCCCATAGCTACGCCTTGTTTCTGGAGATAATATTTCCCATTAAAAATGAAAAAGTTAGACGTAAGTATGATATCTAAGAGTTGGGATACTAAGTCGATTTCATTTTTGGGTGCTCCCAAACGATCTAACATTAGTGAAATCCATTCTATAGCCTCCAGGTGAGGTATAGACGTATATAAATCTATGACGTCAATAGTAAGGAAGTTCAATGAGTCGCTGTAGTCAATTTCACTTATCTTTTTTAAAAATGTCCACGAGTCCTTGCAAATGTGTGATATTTTCTTAATGTATTTGCTCAGGATAATTTCTACTAATTGGGCACTGGGGTATGTAAAAGAGACTCGACTATCAATCAATGCCCGGATTGGTGGATTAACCAAGTTTTTATGAATTTTTGGTATACCAAAAATTACTGGTGTCCTAGGCATTGTGATGTCAATATAATTGTAGGTGTCAATGTCAATGCACCCACTAATAAATAGGTCCCTTAAAAAAACCCTAGTCCTAGAAATTGACATGTTCATCTCATTCAGTGACGATGAACTATAAGCTGGACTGTCAAGGACAGTTTCCATTTTACTAATATATAAAAAGTTGTCAAAGATTACAAGCCCACCTCCTTTGTCAGGTTTTACTACCCTGACCGGTGCTTTACATAAATTTTCCAAGCCTTGTAGTTGTTCTGTGATGTTATAGTCTAAACGGTCGTTTTTAGTATGTGGGAAAGTGACCATTTGTCTAAGGTCCAATTCACAAGTTTTTTCAAAAAGTGTTAAAATATTGTGTAGTGGGGGGTTATAAGTACTAGCTAATTTCAAATTAGTATTCATATTAGTAACATCATTGTTAAACATTACATGCAAATTCAGTTTCCTGACAAAGCATTTCAAATCAATCAACGTCTTAACAAGGTTACATTTAGTTGTAGGAACAAAAGTGTTCCCAAATGCTAGTAGTTCTATCAGGGGTGGAGACACGTAAAAGCTAGAAAAATTGTAGATTTTAAAGTCACCTTTTTCATTCGTTAGGATACTTAAGTCACCTAACATGTTGTTATTGGTGTTAGGCATTGAATTGGGAGTAAAGTCATCAGTTACCGTCGTCTGGACCAGTTCTTGTTGTAGTAAGGGCGCTGTTTCGGGTTCCCTAAAAAATGCCTTTCCTGGTTTTCATGCCTTTGTTGATTGTGTTGTTGCCCACTCCTGGTGTTGTGCACTTTTACGTGATTACCACGTGGAGGCGCACCTGAGTTAGAGTTCGTTGCTGTTTCATCCCAATCATTACCTCCACTTAGATTTGCCTCATTATTTTCATTCCCAGTTTCTGTAGTGGTGCTGTCACCATAGGTGTTAGTTGAAGCCATAAGTTTAGGGTATGCTGTTCCATTAGAATAGCTCAGCCTGTCCCTTGCTAGTTTTTTATTTTTGTTCACTTTTAACTTATCCACTAAGCTGTCAATACTAGAAAAAATACGAGAATAGTCGTATTTATATCTATCAAAGTGCAGGTTTTGTTTTAAGGAACTGTCCAGTTGGTTGACTTCTTCAATTAATCTCGTAATATGTATGTTATAATGTTTAGAGATTAGTTCCATAAGCTCAATTCCTTGTTTGTCAAACAATGTCCTTAAGTCAGCACAGAAACCATTATTTTTAAAATTCCAGTAGGGTTAAAAGAAGACCGCAAGCCTTTTGGAATGATTTTCTCTGAGATACATTGTTGAAAATAAACTGTCTCTAATTGAAGCTTTTTCAGCTTCAATAGTTTATCAAAGTCTTTTAGACTGTCTGTTATTGTATTCTCACTTACCGTAGAGTTAGATAGCCCCATAGCCGGTTGTTCCAGAGGTGTACCAAACCTCAAGTTGTCTGTGTTTTGAATCCAAATCCCAAAGTTCGGAACACCAATACGCCCTGGTGGCATTGGTAAAGAAACTCCATTCCTTAATGTTGAAGGACTACCAGTTAAAATGTCCCTTAAGGAATGAACACCGTTCGGTGGTTCAGTTATGTCCTCATTACAGACAGGTTGACCTGGAGGTATGGAATCCAGGTTCAGTTTTATTCTGCATACACTTCTTATACATTTGCATGCTTTTAATGCACATTTGCTTGGTATATGAATGTAACAAATTGCTGAAGCACTAATGTTTCATGGTTTCCAACTGTTTTAAAAGTATGAAACTACATACTTTTGAGAATGCTCCTAAACAGAGCTTTTACTCCCTGAATTTACTTTTGCAAGAAATGCTGCTAACACGCCTTCATTGTGACTGCATTACTAATTAAGGTGTGTTGTATAAAAACCTGACTTGATACTGCATTTTACTTTTGCCTCTGATGAAGCTGTAGTTTTAACCACAGCTTTGTTTTAATAATAAAAGTGCGTTAAGGTTTTTTCTGACTTCAGTGTGGCTTTATACGTGTAAGTGGATTCTATTTAAAGTGTTGCAGCTTGTACAGCAAACAGAATCCACAACAAGGACTTTTTTGGGGCTTCACGGTGCCTGTAAATTTACAGTAGTATTGTTTTTTGCCTTGTAAAATTGATTTTTTGGTTTTGTTCCTGGATTGCCTGTATTTAATGTGATCTTGAGGGTCTTTAGAAGAACACCATAAAGCCCATGCTTTGTTTCTAAGGGTAATTTTGAGTTTAGACTCTATAGAGTATCTCCTTATACTCTATAAGCTGTCCTTACTTCCTCCTTGCTAATCCACTGCACTTCATGATTCACTATCCGCACATCCTCCCTCTCATTCTCTTCATTCATCAACCCCTCAAAGTACTCTTTCCATCTGCTCAACACACTCTCTTCGCTTGTGAGTACGTTTCCCTCATTATCCTTTATCACCCTTACCTGCTGCACATCTTTACTAGCTCGGTCCCTCTGTCTAGCCAATCGGTACAGGTCTTTTTCTCCCTCCTTAGTGTCCAACCTTTTATACAACTCTTCATACGCCTTATCCTTCGCCACCTCTCTCTTTGCCATGCACCTCATCTCCTTATACTCTTGTCTACTTTCTTCATCTGTTTGACAATCCCACTTCTTCTTCGCCACCCTCTTTCTCTGTATACTCTCCTGTACGTCTTCATTCCACCACCAGGTCTCCTTGTCCTCCTTCCTCTTTCCAGATGTTACACCAAGCACCTTTCTAGCCATTTCTCTTATGAGCTCTGCTGTAGTTACCCAGCTATTTGGTAACTTCACTGCCACCCAGTGCCTGTCTTAACTCTTCCCTGAACATCACCTCACAATTACCCTTTTTCAATTTCCACCATTTGATCCTTCGTGCTGCCCTCACACTCATCCTCCTCCTCTTCTTGATCACCAGTGTCATCCTACAAACCACCATCCTATGCTGCCTAACTACACATTCCCCTGCCACCACCTTAGTCTCCAATCTCCTTCAGACTGGCCCTTCTACATAATATATCATCCACCTGTGTGCATCTTCCTCCACTCCTGTATGTCACCCTATGCTCCTCCCTCTTGTTAAAATACGTATTCATCACTACCATGTCCATCCTTTTCGCAAAATCCACTACCATCTGACCTTCTGCATTCCTTTGCTTAACACCATATCTACCCATCACTTCCTCATCCCCTCTGTTCCCTTCACCAACATCCCCATTGAAATCTTCTCCAATCACCAGTCTCTCACCCTTGGGTACACTCATCACCACTTCATCCAACTCGCTCCAAAATGTTTCTTTCTCATCCATCGCACACCCAACTTGTGGAGCATATGCACTAACAACATTCATCATTACATCAATTTCCAGCTTCATAAACATCACTCTATCTGACACTCTTTTCACCTCCAAAACCCTCTTAGCATACTGTTCCTTCACGATAATGCCTACACCAATGTAATCTACGATTGTTAGAAATAAATAATATACACACTTACATGTAATGTACACACTTGCATGTGTGTATAGAATTTTGTATAAGGGCCCACAGACCTTCTTTATACTGGGGCCCAGATTTTCTCTTGGCGGCCCTGGAAGTGCAGTACATCATATTTTAAATTACAAAGTTAGTACAGTTTATTGTGTATGCCTCACCACAGATTCTAAATTCTACTACTGTGTTTAGTAATAGTACAGCTGTGGAAACTTAGGCCTTTTTTAAATAATTGGTATGTTTGTTTTCTCTGCATATTAGTAGCTATTACAACCCTTCAGCAGGGTTACCCGCTTAGATTCTCCTAACCTTTATTCTTTCAAGCAGCATACCTCTAGAGTTAGTTCCACTAACCCTCTCAATGTACTAAGCCGTATACCTTCCTCTGCTTGCTTGGGGGAAGGGTAGCACATTTGGAGGTATTTCAGACCGTGACTTTTTGATGTGGCTTTTAATAGGGCTGAGGCATCACAGCATTGTGAAGGATCATGTTGAACTCCTATAGATCTGTATTACAGTTAAAATCCCCAGTGATGACCCCTTGTCACACTGCTGTCTCTCCTCTAAATGGGGACTGTGGGAGGCTTGATGCAATTCCATGCATGCACCTTTCAGGAGGCGTGGCAGTTTGTGTTCGTTACTGGGTTTCAACAAGTTTAAAAATACTGTAGGGTTATACCAGCTCCTAGAAGATACATTTGTGGGGAAATGAGTAAGAAAGAGACTTTGCTTTTGCATCATTTGAACAGCTGTATCTAGAAATAAAAGTGAGGAAGTCAAGAGCAAAAGTGCTTAACTAATGCATAAAGTGAGGTTTAGAATATTAATGATAATGTCTTCTGTCTGAAAACTGGAGAGAGAAAAACAAGAATGTAGTATGCTAAAACAGAATGGTGTCACCATAAAAGAGCCAACAGACACAACTAACATAAATCTATTTTGCTGATATCCATTTCCCATACAGTACCTGCATTATCTATGTTCACTTGCCAAAATGTAGCTTTTTATATTGGGTGTGGTAGTTATTCTTTTTCCTTTATTTTAATTACAGAAATTAGATTTCTTTTGGTGGTAACCATGTATTGTGATGTACTAACTGTGTACTAGTGCAATAAAAAACAAAGAAAGTTATCACTAGAATCTAGTAATCAAAGTGATGAATGGACATTATTTGTCCAATATTAAAGTTATATAAAGGTCAAATCCTGTATTCCTGTTTGGGAGCTACACTTCACACATCCCTTGTTTAACGTATTAACCTGCAAGCTTACTGTTACTTTGAAAATCAGCAAATTTTTTGTAAACAAGAAACCTCTTTTCCTACGTCATAAGTGACAATTCAATAATCATACATTTATATAAATGAAAACAAACCATATTGACATATTTTCAGTTGCAAACATTATACATCATATATAATGTTCTGTACAGTCACTGTCAGTTGAACATTATATAGGTCATTCAGTTCTTGCCTTCCCTTAAACCTCATTCCTCATCCAAAATGTTATGACTGCTATGGAGAGGTGTATACAAATGCCCTGTATAAACACTTAAGCAACTGTATAGACTTGGCTGTACCTGACCGGAATAAAATCAGGTCATCCCAAAAAAAAAAAAAAAAAGCCACCCTGGTGGACCTCAAGTGTTAAAGGTTATATAACAAAAGGAAGAAACTGATGTCTAAGAACAAGAGGGAACTGACTCAGCAGAGAAGAATTCCCTCCACAGCTTGAACAAGCAAATCAGAAATCTTGTAAAATTCTCTGAAGCTAACTGCAAAGCTAAAATAGCATCCCTAGCTAATGATCATCATAAGGCATTCTTTAACTACATCTTAAATTTTAAAAGGGAATGCCCAGCTATGTGCCAAACTGGTAGTAGATGATACTACTCATACTATACCGGAGGGAATAGCCAACCTGCTAGCTGACAGATCTAGCACAAACTTCACCCACCCCCCCATCCCCACCACCCATAACACAAAGCACATCTGACACCAGGCCTCTGCTTAGTGTCTCTAGAGATCAGGTCATATCTGCGATCTCCAAGGCCAAAAACATGGCCTCAGTGGGACCGGATAGCATCCAAGATTGCTTATTAATCAACCTAAAACAGGACCTAGTGGACCCACTTGGTGTTCTCTTTAACCATAGCTTGAGAACTGGCTTTGTTTAAGCAAAGTGGAGAACAGCAACAGTAATCCCCTTGCATAAAGGGGAGGGCTATCAATCGACCCTGGGAACTATAGACCCATAAGTCTAATTAGCCTCATCTGCAAGCCCATGGAAAGAATCATCATGGACCTTATCAACAAGGACCCAGGCAGCCTTCAAACTCTAGACCCAACCCAGCTTGGCTTCATTAAGGGTAGATAATGCTTATTAAACTGTGGTGACTTTCTCAAAGAAATCTACTAAGACCTGGATGAGGGTAAGAATGTGCATACTGCCCTTCTTGACCTAGCCAAGGCTTTTGACACAATCCCCTACTCAGATATAATTGAGAACCTCTCCCAGCTGGAGATTAACCCTTATGTCACAAGAATGGTAGCCAGTTGGCTGACCGACAGAACACACACTGTCAAAGTTGGTGACTCCATCTCTGCCAGTAGGCCCATCACCAGTGACGTACCACAGTGATCTCTGCTGGGCCCTGTACTGTTTGGAATCTATTTCTTTGAAGTCCAGGCTAAAGTAGATGGCTTTTGGCTTACCAAGTTCGCTGATTGCAATTGGGTGCAATCATAGTCTCCCAACGATGTTAACATATTACAGGAGGGGCTAACTCAGACAAATGACTTGTACCAAAGCCACAGCCTAAAATTAAATGCAAAAAAGTGCACTATTATTCTCTTAGGCAAAGAAGAATTCCCTGCTAATTACAATATTGATAGCACCCCCTAAGTTCAAACCCAATAGTGCAAGGTCTGGGAACACAGGTAGACGGCAATCTAATCTTTGACCACAAAGTTTCCACAGTGGTAAGGAGAGTCTTCTATTTTGCACATCTCATAAGTAAGGGCATAGTATCTAGGTCTAAGGATGTTATAACTCCACTGTACTTGACCCTTATCAGACTATTAATAGAGTACAATGCTCCCTTCTGCATGTACCTCACCAGACACCTGCAGAAGTTGGAGAGACCACAGAGGTTTCTCACCAAGAAAATACAGGGCCTCCAAACCATGACTTATGTGGATAGACTGAAAGCTCTGTTACTGTACTCTGTCATATAGGCTGTGGACAGGCAACTTGTGCCTGGCCTACAGGACCGTCTCTGACCATGCCTTGAGTGATATGCTGCACATCTGCAACTCAAAAGGCACAAGAGTTATTTTCTCTATGGATCTTAACCTTGCCTGTGACATTAACAGAACATGCTGGAGAGACAGATACATCTCCCAGAGATTGCTGCTACTCTGAAATAAACTTCCAATTTACATGAAGCAAAGCTCCTGACTGACTCTATAAATGTGTAACCTGGACAAATGGATGGGAAGACTGCAAATTCACCCCTGGGATGGCACCCATGTCCCAAGGCAGTTGAGATAACTTGGGATTAACATGGCTAGACTTGTAAGGGCTCTAGGGCCGCCAGCCTAGTAACCTCCTATGTATTATTTTCACAATTACCATTTTTTTCTATGTAATGTTCTACCCTTTTCTAAAGATTCTACTTCTTGTTTTTATCTCTGTTACTATATTCACTACTTGTACTACAGTTGGTTTAGACTTTCATTTCCATTTTCTAGTAATTTCTTTGGCGGCCATCAGACTTACTCAGTAAGGCCTTAATATGTCTAGTCAATTCTGACTCTGTATTACAACTGAAAAAAAATTATTTCCTTTGTTACACCAGTTTGCTCACCACGTATTTCTGACAGAATACCAAACGAATCAAAACAATCATACCGAGGGCCAGTTCACTCCACTCTGCCGTTCATGCTGTTATATAACCACTTGCTAAATAAAATCCACAAATAACAAGTCAGACCTCTGCTAGATATTTTATGTCTTAAATCTACCATAAACATTTCAAACCATACAACTTGGGAAAGAAAACATTTAAACAATATCCAGAGGTAACAAAAAATACAAGACATTTGTATACTGTCGCAGTGTTTTCATCCTTTAACTAGGACTTCAGAATGATCTACATATTTTCTCATCCTAATAAAAAGAGAATATTTGTCAGTTTCTTCTTAGTTCTAAATTTCTGCTCTTTAAATATGAACTGTTAAAGAAAATATTTATAAATAGATTATGGACATTGTGTACCTTCTGTATAGAAAACCTCTACATCATATGCTCAGATTCACTAATACATAAGAGTTATTAAATTCACTAGTGCCTAAAACAAGTACAAAGAATAATGAATGTAATAAATATGACAATAAATGAATTAATCAAAACTGAAATCATTTGGTTCAATTATTCTGCTCATCACTTAGGACCATTTACTACAGGAGATTAAAAAAAAATATTCAAGGCTGGAAAATGAAAACATGCTCAAAACCATCAGTTGTTGTTGTGTCTTTCGGCTTTTCCTGGTTAGGGGTCGCCACAGTGGAACTCTGGTCCGTTAATGATTGGCAGTAGATTTTTACATGCCGAGTTGCCGGCCCTGATGCACAGCCTTCAGTGAAGGTACGCCCATTCATGCATGTCTCCACACAGAAGACGCTCTAGCTGAGAATCAAACGGGACGTCTTACTGTGAGGCGACAACGCTACCGCAGCACCACCACCACCATTCGCTCAAAACCATCAGTAAAATACAAAATATAAAATCAACTGTTTTATGTCATCCCTTACTAAAAATTGTTTTGAAAATGTGCTCATAACACACACAACCTAATATAATCTAGCTGCTCTGTATAAGTAACTGAGCTATAGAAATATCATTCAATTCAGTTTTTGCCAGCATCTAAAACTAGCTTCCATACAATTCTCTATATTCTAATAGTCTCCAAGGGTCCATCCCTAGGGTCTCTAGTTACTTTTTCTATAACAAAAATGAATAATCTATTATTTCCACATTCTAATTTGTGTATAAAATTTTTTTTTCCCCCTTTTGAATGTCATACATATTCTCTTTCTAAACATGAATACGGTCTTCTCTATGTTAAAAGCAGGACATTTGCTACATAAAGTGATGTAAACTAACCCTTACTATTACAATTTTGATGCTGTTTATTATATATGAATTTGTCCCTAGCTCTTGTATAAATATATGGTCCCCATTCACAGTATATTTACATTGTACACAAAACCCACATTTATATGTACCTATCCTTTTGTTATCGTTATGATTTATTAGATGCTTACTAGTTTCCAAAATACCTTTTATGTTCTGTCCTCTTCTAAACACAAAAGTGATATAGGTTCTAGGGAAGTCTATGGAAAATCGGAAAATTTAAGGAACATGTTTCAGTTTTTAGTTATGTCCCTAATTTTATAAACATCTGAACTGAAACTTATAACATAACCTTCACCATAGCTTTCCTGTCCCACTTTACTATTACTAAACTATCTATCCAAAATTCATTCATTAATCATATCTTGATTGTTAACATTCATCCCAGTACTTAAAATAGGGGAGAATTTAGTATTCACCCCTTCGTAACATCCTCCAGTATACTATTTCTAAAATTATTAGGGTACATTCTCTCCAGAAACATATTTCTAGCCATATTAACTTCATTCATAAAATTGTTTTCAGATACTGTTCATGCTACCCTTATTAATTACCCTTTAACTCTAGTCTTTTTTTGTTGTTGTTGTAAAGATGTTCACTTTTAAAATGTAAGTGTTAGAAAAGGCCTCATGTTCTTCATGGATGCATCTGCAGTCATAACAAATGGGTTGACCTGTCGTCAGGCAGCCCTTCGGTCGGCCGAATTCCAAAGTCTGGGTCCGGCTTCGGCTGATGTCGCACTCCACCCGACGTCATCTCTGTTGGTCTTCGGGTATAAAGGCATCAGCCGACGCCATTTTCCTCAGTCTTTCTTGCGTGGCTCAAGCAGAAGCTGTTCGCAAGTGCCGGTCGGTCACATCCAGAGATTATTACTACCGAATACTACTTCGAAGACTTCTAAAAAGCTAAGTACCCCGTTGGGGACTCTTTCTTGCCTCAGCCGATGTCAGAAAAAGTCAATAACTGTTTAACTTGTGGGAAACAAATACCTCATAAAGATTTCCACTGTTACTGTTTGCCTTGCTTAGGCCCAGACCACGACGTAGCAGCCTGTTCGGCCTGTGCTTCCTTCAACCGACGAACGCTTAGGCGTCGGTCGGAGTTTGCTGAACAGTTTTTCGCCTCAGATTTTGCGTACATTATGCCGTCGGATCCTCCGACTACCCAAATTGTTAAAAAACGCAAATAAAAAGACCGACAGGTCCGCGGTTTCGGCCGAAACCACGGTTAAGCAAGAGTGTCTCGGTTTCGCCGAAACCGAGAAAACTGGTCAATCTTCAGCCGAATCCTTGACTACTACTGAGGCCCCTGCTACCTTACCTGAATCAGCCTCAGAAATTTTGCCTACGACTGTGGTTCCTAGTGATTTATCAGACACCATCCCTTTGGATGTCTCTACTCCAGCACGTGGTGCTGCTAGGCCTCCTGCAGCCATGTCTATTAAGGCCTTTGCCAGGGCTAAAGCAGCTAAATCTGCTAAATCAGGGCCTGTTAAACCCCCCTCACTCAGGCCCACTTCTAGTTCACAAATGCTTACTCTGGCAGAAGATTTAATATCCTTAATTAGGGGATCCCAATCTCACCCAGACAGGGCCTCTCAGCCCCCAGAAAAGAGACCTAGAGCAGAGCCCCCCGAGCCTGTGTCCTCTGATGATTCTGCGGATGACTCAGACATTACAGACCAGCCAGAGGCTCCTTTTTCCAATTATGAAGATTCCGATGCTGAAGAATCCATTCCAGCTGCCTCTCCACCAGAGGAATTCTCCTTTGGGGAAACCTTACATGCCATGAGAGAACAATTCCAATGGCAGGGACAAGATTTCTCAGATTCAAGAAAAAGGCTTAGGACCTTTTTGCACTTACCACAACATAGGCCCTTAGTTATACCTCCTGTGCTGCCTGTTGTGGACGATGCATTTAATGATGTCTGCACTGCACCTGATTCTTTACCTCCAGCCCCTGCCAAACCAGATAGATTCTACAGGGTGCCAGACACTCATCACCACCTATACAAGGCCCCACTTGCAGACTATATCCCAGGGGCCTAAGGCAGTAACCTCGACCACAGCAAAAAACCCTATTCCCTCTGAAAGGGAATCCAGGTCCTTAGAGAGATGGGGGAAAAAAGTCTACACCTCTGCTACTCTCTCAGCTAGAGCTTTAAACTGTCAGTTTCACATGATCCAATACCAAGAGTTTATGCTTGATCAGTTAATTAAAAAGCTGTCCCCTGATGAATCTTTAGATAAGAAATATGTATTAGAAATGGTGAATAACATTCAACAGGTTAGTAACCATTCCTTAAAATGTGGCTATGATGCACTGGAGGCTTCATTTAGATCAGCCATGACTGGCACAGTGATAAGAAGGCATGCATGGTTGAAAGAACAGGTCTTACCGGATCATGTTAAAGCAAAGCTATTAGATGCTCCTATGGATAAGGCCAGTCTATTTGGGGAACCTGCCCAGCAGGTAATGAAGAAAATGGAAGAAAAGGCAAAATCTGTACAAACAGTTAAAGATTTCTTACAGGTTCAGCCCCCAAGGTTTAGCAGGAACTGGCCTGCCAAAAATTGGTCCTTTCCTGACACCACAAGATCCCAAAGGGGCAGGAATAGACACTCTAGGGGCAGAAATCAATCCAGAGGAGGTGCCTACAGAGGACGACAGTGGCAAGGCAATAACCGAGGCACAGACACAACCACTGCCACTACAACAGGACAATCACAGTGACTTGGCTCTGACTCCGCCTACCAGGGAGCAAATAGCAGCACCATTAGGCGGAAAGTTAGCCTTATTCTCGAAAAATTGGCACTATATCACAAAAGACAAGTGGATTTTACAAACCATAGACCAAGGCTACCGGTTCCACTTCCACACCTTACCAATAAAAAGAGGAATGCCAAACCTGCCTCCAAATCAAAAAATAGAAGCTCTGCAGCAGATAGCGGAATTAACAAAGATGAGAGCTGTGGAAAGAGTACCAATAACAGAACAGGGCAAAGGATTCTACTCCAGACTCTTCCTAGTGCCAAGAAAAGAGATAAACTGGAGACCTATTCTCGACCTGTCCATCTTAAACACATACATCATTGTCCCAAAATTCAAAATGCTGACCCTACAGCAACTTCTTCCCATGCTGGGCAAGGAGTGTTGGCTGGTAACTCTAGATCTCAAGGAGGCATACCTGCACGTCCCCATTCGACCAAATTGCAGAAGATACCTCAGACTTCTTGCAGGATCAGAGCATTATCAATTCTCAGCATTGCCCTTTGGCTTATCTACTGCCCAGAGTATTCACAAAATGCCTGGCATCAGTAATCGCCACTGCAGAGTACAGGGAATCCAAATTTATCCATACCTGGACGACTGCCTGTTACAAGCGGACAACAAAAGCAAGCTGACAACAGATTTACAAAGGGTCATTTACTTGCTACAAGCCCTGGGATACACAGTCAATTTACAAAAGTCAAGGCTGATACCATCCCAAACAAGAACTTTCTTGGGTGCGGAATTGGACACAGTAAAGCAAATGGCATTCCTAACTGCAGAAAAACAAAAAGAGCTCCCTCTTTACTTCTTGGCATTAACAAAGCAGAACAAACTAACAGCAAGAAAAGTTCTGCAGGCCTTGGGCTTCATGGCATCATGCATAATCTTGGTCCCACATGCCAGACTGCATATGAGAAAGTTACAGTGGTACCTAAAGAATTTATGGTCTCAACACAGGCACAGCTTAGAAACAGAAATACCACTAATCCCATGCCTAAAACAGGAGTTCCTATGGTGGGCTCAAGCATGCCAGTCAAACCCAGGCTTACCCTTCCACAACTTTCGAGCAAGCCAAACCATCACAACGGACGCCTCAGACCTAGGATGGGGGCACATGCTGGACAAATGCGCAAGGACTGTGGACTCAGGACCAGCTGAACCTACACATAAACCAAAACGAAATGCTGGCAGTAAAACTGGCAATCCAAAATTCAGACCATTCCTCAAACAAGGCCATCTGATGATACGGCCAGACAACACCACAGTCATGTGGTACATCAACAAACAGGGAGGCACTCATTCATACCCCTATGCAGAATGACTTTGGACCTTTGGAATCTGGCTCTCAGCTACAACATCCAGTTACAGGCAATATTTGTACCGGGAAAAGAGAACACCCTAGCAGACATTTTAAGCAGAACCACCTCGGATGCCCACGAATGGATGCTACACCCGGACATCTTCAAGGCCATCACAAAGAAATGGGGAATGCCACAAATAGATCTATTCGCTTCCCCACTCAACCACCAGCTCAAAAAATTCTGCACAAGGACATTCCACCCACTTGCATGGAAGGTGGACTCTCTATCCTTCAGCTGGAAAGGCCTGAAAGCATATGCATTTCCACCTCTTCCCTTGATGCACAAGGTACTACTGAAAATCAAAGAGGAACGTCCAAGGATAATTTTGATAGCTCCGAACTGTCCAAGACAACACTGGTACCCATTGCTGAGGAGCATGTCTCGGGAGAAAATGTGGTCAATACCCCTGATGCCTCTGATAACTCAGAACAACTACAACATCATACATCCAAACCTAAAAACCTTGCAACTGGCTTCTTGGAACATCACATAGCAGCAACTAACCCAGACCTTTCCCAAAGGGTCAAAGACATTATCCTTGAAGCCCGCAGACCTTCAACAAGAAGGAACTATGCAGGAAAATGGAAAAGGTTCGTCATTTGGAGTACTGAAAGAGGAAAAGATGTGTCGAACATAGATATTGCTAACATTCATTCTGGAGTACTTGGCAGAGCTTCTACATACAGGCCTGTCCTATTCCTCCATCAAGATACATGCATCAGCTATTTCAGCAGAATACTGCTTTGATCCTCCTGTCTTTTCACATCCTCTACTCAGGCAGTTCCTCAGAGGGATCAAGAATGTAAAACCTCCTAGGAAACCACCATTACCAGCATGGGACTTGAACTTTGTACTGGAAAAGTTGACACTCCCTCCGTTTGAACCAGCAGCAACAGCAGATCTACAACACCTGTCATGGAAAACTGCTTCCCTACTGGCTATTACTTCGGCAAGGAGGGTTTCGGAACTACAGGCCTTAATGGCAGTTCAACCCTTCCTAATCTTCCATCAAGATAGGGTGTCCATGAGAACTAATCCTACATTTATGCCTAAGGTGGTATCCAGAGTGTCTTTAAACAAGGCAATCCACCTACCTACCTTCTTTCCCAATCCACAAAACAGAGGTGAAAGAATGCTGCATACCTTGGATGTACATAGACAGTTACGCTACTACCTGGACAGAATCAAAAGTAACAGAAAAACTGACCAGCTTTTTGTAGCCTATGCAACAGGAAAGGAAGGAAAAGCAATTTCCAAACAGACAATCTCCAAATGGATAGGAAATTGCATAAGATTCTGTTACTCCTACCATGGAAAACCAATTCCACAGAACATAAGACCTCATTCTACAAGGGCTACAGCCACTACCACAGCTTTCTTACGAGGAGTGGCAACCAAGGACATTATTGAGGCGGCTACTTGGACCTCCGTGCATACATTTGCCAAGCATTATAATTTACCTCTATATTCTAGATCCCGAGCAGGGTTTGCCACTGCTGTGCCGCAAGGGATCCTAACTACACCATATTTTTTATTCCTCCTCCCCTAGTTTTGGCTATGGTATTCTACCCATTTGTTATGACTGCAGATGCATCCATGAAGGACATAGTACAGTTTTGTACCTACCATAAATGTAGATGTCCGAACTGGATAGCATCTGCAGTCAGGATTACCCTCCCTCCTTCCCCTCTGTGGTACTCCTAGGGTATTTACCCTCCTAATAGCTAGCTGGGGGGGGGGGGAGTCTCTTATGGTGTATTTGTTTGTATATATGTGCATACATGCTTATTTTTTGTGTCTGCCTTATACTATTTTGGAAACATTGGCATTTATCCAAAATTTAGCTTTCCAAGAGGGCAATTGGCATCTGGGGCAAGAAACACTGAGGAAAATGGCGTTGGCTGATGCCTTTATACCCGAAGACCAGCAGAGATGACGTCGGGTGGAGTGCAACATCAGCCGAAGCCGGACCCAGACTTTGGAATCCGGCCGACCGAAGGGCTGCCTGATGACAGGACAACCCATTTGTTATGACTGCAGATGCTATCCAGTTCGGACATCTACATTTATGGTAGGTACAAAACTGTACTTTTCCTATATAGGGTGGATTTAAATCTTTTCTCTTGGTCAACCTTATGCAAAGTAACATAAAAATAGTTTATTCTATCATAAGAAATTGTGTGAGAACTTTAAAAATGTAGTAGTTTCTTCTATATATTCTATAAAAAAAAATTAAAATATCCTCATTTTTCTATTCGAAATATACATGTATCAATCAAACATTGCTTGTAATAGTTCCAACATTTATTATATGGTGAAGCAAAGTGGTCCTGTGTGTGATCGTTTTGATTTGTTTGGTGGGTGAAGTACATGGCACTGGTTTACTGCTCATTTTAGAGATTTCTGACAGAGTAGTCTGCAGGGAATTTCTGCCAACTCATTATACAAACTTTTGTTTTTGATTACAAAGTCAAATCTTTGCTTTTTTTCTTGTGGATTCATTGTAAAGCACCATTTTGAAACACACTAACCCTGGGATTCAGAAAAACTTGCTAAAAAGTGGAAACCTTAACTCGGATGATCTCCCATCACAGTAAGCCTTTCCAGTCCAGAGACTGGTTCCCACTATGGTTTGCCCCGGTGGGAGCCACAGTGCAGAGAGCAATCTCACTGGGGAAGCCACATGTTAATCCAGCAGTCGAGGGAAGAGGCTAATGCTAAGTAGCTACATGCTCTCAACTAGGAAAAGTGGCGCCCAATTAACTCAGCTGAGGGATTCTCTAAATCACTGTGCTAAGTTATTACCTCTGTCAAGTTAATTTTTCCTGTAGAAAGAAAAGAAATGTGAATCCCATATTCTGATATCATTCACTCCTGAGGAAGTAATCACAGTACAGGTAAGTGAAGCAGAGATGCGTCTGTCTGTATATGTGCATGTAGGGTGGTGCCCGTGCTACAGCACTGGGTGGACTGGTGGAGAAAACACTAATGCAGTCAGATCTGACAGCACAACACTTGATTTAGAGACATGGCAATGAGAAGTTAATGAAGTGTTTCTCTGTACAGCTTTACCATGCATCTGAAATGGAGATTGTCTCTGTCAAGCTAATGACAAACTCGCATTGAGTAATTAGTGCATGGAGGGAGGATCTCTGAATCCTGGCCTCAGTGTAGTAGAATGAGTCAAGCATTTGGGTTTCTATAAAAAATGACATCTACAAAGTCCAAATTTTGCATTTGTTCTTTGTAAAATAATGCGTGTAGAACAGGATGCCTCCAATCCACTTCCTCCTCCTCCTCCTCACTGTGGTATTGCATTGTAATACACACAAGACAAACTTCGGTAAACCAACAAACTACTGAGTACAGGAACTCCAAAGCAGACACCGACAGCAAACACCGAGGAACAAAACTTTAATAGATGTAATGTAAAGCGCTTTTCGTCGCTCTCAATTGGAGCAACTTCTTCAGACACAGTTAAAAGCTAGAGTGCATCATTTATAATAAAACGTCATTTCCTTGATAAAATCAATTAATAAAATTAAAGTAGTATACATGTTAATGTCGGTGTCTGCTTTGGAGTTCCTGTACTCAGTATTGCATTGTAATACCAATGTATTCAATGTTTAATATTGAAGCACTACTTTTGTATTCCGGTGGCAGACTGATGTAATAGATTCCATTGTTAAATCGATCTGGATTGCTGATACCTGCATTATCGTATGTTCACTTACCCAAAATGTAAGACTTTTTTATATTAGGTGTGGTAGTTATTACTCTTCTGCTTAATTTTAATTACAGGCATGTTTTGAGGTTGTTACCATGTGTTGTGATGTACTAATTGTGTATTTTTTTTTATTTTCTTTGTAATGTAGCATTGAACAGTGAGAAGAAGAATGCAAGAAGAACACAAATGTCACGTTTGAACAAGACCTTCAGGATGACTGTAGTGGAATCCAGCATAATCTTGTATAATTAATTGTATTACAGCAGTTGTTTGTAGTCCTTTGGGTTCCTTGTACCTTAATATAATCTTTAATCTACTGCTTGTAGCCTCACACATTCATGAAAAAACTACTATAACTGAATTTTGTTTAGTATCTAGAATTAAGCATCATGAAATGAACTATGTTGTCTATTCATTTATATTAAAGTATGTCAGGGCTTTTGGAGATACTTTACTGAAACCATGTAAACACCTACCTAGTTTCTTATGCACTGTCATTAATATTTAAGTTTCTGCCTAAGAAAAATGTAGGGTTAAGACTATTTTGAAAGGTTCCTTACCACAATTTTCACAAGATTTTACATTCTAATTTAATATGAAAGAAATTAAAGTAGAATTTAAATCCTGCATTTATGTACCGGATAAGGACATGTTGGAGGGGTGCGTCACTCCCTGCACCCCACTTAATGTAAAATGCTCTGTGATCATTGCAAGTCTGGGAATGGATGGATTTACCCTGCAGAGTCTACATTTTGAAAAAAGTCGATTTTTGCACTCATTAAAAGTCGCAATGTTTCTGTTGTACTCAACATGGACTTTGTTTTAATTGAATAATTCTCTACAGCATAGTTTTCAAATTTGTTTACATCACTTTTTTTCCATTCCTCTCCTGTTTGAGAGTATGGGAACTGTGGAAGCCTTTGCATAACTTTGTTTACTTAGATTGCTTAAAGCTGTGCATTTTTTATGCCATTTACTTAATTGAAATGACAGTATATTTATACAATTACAAATATTAAATAAATACTGTTTTGATTTCACAGTTTTATATTTAGAATACAAAGTTTTCTAAGTTATAACATTTTATTTAGCAAAATACAAATTGGCTAATAGTATGATGTGCTTATTAGATGTATAATCACTTGTCATAATTAGAAATTTACTGCTGCATTAACAATCATGAAAAGATGGGTCTTTGGAGTGATATGAACAACATTTACACAATGCTATTAAGTATGTTGTTAGATTTCTGTTTGTAGATGTTCATCTGTTTACACTAATTCTGCAATATGCCAGCATGGTTCCTTTCTTATGTATGCAAAATACAAACCATTATTCAGAACTTTGGGCAGGTTAAAAGAATACCATAAATGTTTGTAATGTATTTTTTTTCCTTAGTTTGTGTTTCTATCAAATGCATAGGATTACATATGTATAACCATGCAATTTTTTAAAATACTGTTTAAATTAGTAATTTAATATAAATAAGGGCTACAAAAAGGGTTTGCCTCTCACTTCTTAACTAGGGCACAAATTTATACAGGGACATTCAAATTAGTAGATAACGACTTCACCAATAGTGTTTTGATATTTGAATTGGCTGATAAAAAGGCCCTGCACCTTCCAATCATGTTCCTGCATTAGAAAACCTCTTTGTCTTGCCCATTATACCACTTGAGCACTAATCAGCAAGCCTTCATGCATACATACCCCTTGTTATCTCCGAGTGTTTTCGGTATGAATAGAGCTCAAGACCTGCAGTATTCTCTAAGATTAACTAGTTGGCTTCCTAGATCTGTCAAAGCAAAATCAAGTTATCTAACTTCATGAAATGCTGTCTTTTGGATGTTATTGCGAAAAAAAGCGAGAAAAAAATCAAGGTCTTTCTTTGAATTGTTTTATAAATGATTGATTAAAGTGCATGCTTTTAACTTTATTAAAACTAGAGTAACTTGACTGCATACATTTTGTTTTGCAAAAGATTTTGAAGCAAATTTCCCTTTGGACTGTTATTTTTAGTCCATAAGTATGCACTTATGGTTAGAAATCTTACTGTCACAACTAGGTGGACTTTCTAGACACAACTAATAGAATTAGGAAGTGGTAGGGTAGTATTATGATAGGCAACAATCAAGATGCCTTTGTCTATACAATGCATGCTGGGACACTTGCACTAAGCACAATGCCATGAAACTGGCTGTAGTTTACAGAAACACTGACAAAAGCTGAAAACTTTAAATGAGCACACTAGCCAGTAGCAAAAGATGCTCAATGTTCTACAACAGTCTGAAGCCTAGAAACGTCTTGGTTCCCTCAGTCTTGCAAGCACAGTAAGACCTTCAACAAGAAGACGTTTCTTTAGAGGCCTTGTTGTCTTAGGATCTTTGAATGTAAGAAGAGCGCTGTTCCTCCCACAGCCAGATATTGCTCTACAAACTTCCAGGGGAAGAAAACACAAAATTCCCCAGAGTAAAGAACAAACGCAACAAACTGGGGAATCTAGGAAAATAGAAAAGTAAGGAGTTAGCAGTCAAAAAGTGAGTGGCACTATAGGCCCATCAGACCAATTTAGGCTTAAAGGTGCTGTGGCTCCAGAGAAATGCAGTTTTGTCAGCCACCAATCCTGACTCCTGGTTTACTAACATACCTGTCTGTGAGAGTTCCTTTGGACACAGAAAATGTGATTGTTGCATCAGAACATTCCCAAACATCTGTTTCAGTTGCAACTACACCTTAGCTGGATGCCATTTCTTTGGTGTTCATGGTGGGGTGGCAACAGTTTGTCAGGAATCCTCATTTGCTCTCATGTTGATTATGCCTTACCTTCCATATAAAATCACTACAGAGTTAACGGATCTTCATTCTTTCAAGACCTTCACTCATGTTATCTGACTACCAAATGTCCATACCATCAGTGTGTCTCAACCTTTTCATTCATTATAAAAATTATATATATCAAAGAATATGTACTGGTCTGTCAATAGTGCCAGCTGTTGGTGCACGTGAATTACAGCCCCTAACATACTCATCATTTCTGGGATCTCAGGTGAAAATGCAGAGTGGTCCATTGCTGAAGTGTTGTTGAAGTCTACTTTGGAAGATGGATCATCTTGTTAGATTATAAATATATTCATCACATGGGAGTGGTGCAAATTATGATGCTGAATTTTTTTTCTCCTGAGGATGTTTCCTTTGGGTAGACTACAAAACTAATGGAGTATTTTCAGTGGGTAATAAATGAGTTAAAGTATCACAGGAACAGTAACTGGAACTCCTGGACATGGAATAATTCAGACCTGCTGCTATCCCCCTCCTCACCCAGACTTTATAGGATATATTTGATAATACCTTATTGGAGCCTGGCTCACAGTTGTCCTAACCCTTAAAATGCAGACCACGTCTGCAGTGTCCTAGAAAACTCTAAACCTGTACAAAAACCCAATGTTGTCTTTCGGCTTTTCCTAGTTAGGGGTTGCCACAGTGGAACTCCAGTCCGCTAATGATTGGTAGTTGATTTTATGTGCCAAGTTACCCGCCCTGACGCACAACCTTCAATGAAGGTACGCCCATTCACGCATGTCTCCACGCAGAAGACGCTCTAGCTGAGAATCAAACCGAACATCGTCTTACTGTGAGGCAACAATGCTACCGCAGCACCACCACCGTGGGTCTGTACAAAAACCCAATAAGATGCTGAAATTGTCTCCATTGATGTAGATAAGAGTTATAATCTAGCTACCAGACTTGGTACACCCTCCAATGACCAAGTAAGGGTGGTGTTAGATAGTCAGGAAAATTAAGGTCTACACTTCATCCTTGAGATCATTGATCACAGGGCCCTTAACTGTGAGACACACAATCCAGTTCTAATGGGATATTGTTGGGCAGATGTAGTTTGGGGCAAAGAAGATAAATGATGGACTGTGAAGGATAGGATCTCTGACATTACACAAACTGCATTTAAGGTAGGGTAACATTCTGTCCAATGCAAGTGTGATGTAATGGATAAGGGGCAGTCACAGACATGGTCACCAGAAGCCATGGTTTAAGAATACAGGCCCTTCCTGTGAATCTTACGATTTTAAGAGGCAATTATTAAATACACCCCTGAGCAAGAGCCATTTTTTAGCCTTCTGCCACTGAATACATTTAAAAAAGCCAAAAAAGGACAAGACTACTTAAATATTATATAGCCCTTTCAGACACCTATTTCCAGATGAGAGAGAGTACTCAACCAAGCAGTAGCCACCTTACAGAAAGTATTCAGGGGTAGAAAAAATGCAAAAATAAAGTAACATTGAAAAAAACTAAAATAACCTAGAGGGGCAGAGAGTGTCAGGGCAACCAACAAGTGTGGGATCAGGCAGAAGTGCCCCTCCAGATAATGACAGAAACATAGTGTGTACTGATTACATAGTCCCCCTTCCAATCCCCTTCCATTGTCATCCACCCATCTTTTTGGTATGGGAGAATTATCCTTTTACTGCCAAAGATGGATTTGCACAAGTCTTTAATATGGACATTTGAGAGTTGATACAGTCAGTTTAAAATTAGGTTTATGGAGTTTCCTTCCCTTTGTAGACATTACCCTCTCATATTTCAAGCTTTCCCTTGCTTATCCCTTCATACTTACATTTTCACCTGTATACCATATTTTAGAACCCATTTTAGCTAGCAGTCTCATACAAAAAGCCTCCCCAAAAAGAAGAGCATGAGTTTCTATTCCACATTGATTTTGGTGCCCAAGAAGGAAGGCTGTGGAGCCCTATCTTGGATCTGTCCCAATACAAGTTTCTTCTTCTCAACTTTTCCCAGAGTTTATGGGGGCAGAAGTGCATCTTTTGACATTAACAAGGTGTCACCACTTCCCTAAAGAATGAACAGGACATGGAGCTGGAGGGGATGTGCAATGTATTTGTTCATCTGTAAAGAAAGAGAAAAACAGTGAAAAGGCAAATCTGAAACATGTCCTCTCCTTCTCTAACTAGCAACTATACTTTGGAAAATGTTTCCACTCCCCCCATAAAAAATGGGCCATTAAGCTGAAAGAACATGCAATGCATTTTATTATTTATTTTATGTCCAGTTTGATTACCGGAGAAGTCCACTGGGCCCAGAGAGCCCATTTTCAGTGGAGGTCCAGGGAGAAAAGCTCCATGTAACGGATTACAGTAAAGATAGCAGTCCAATAAAAATAAAAGTACAAGTACAAATATATATCAAATAATACAAAGCGTGAGCAATATTGCCCATCGTGGAAAAATATCATGCAGATACATTTTAACAAATTCACACAGTCAAAAGCTATTTACAGAGTTCGAAGATCATATGGGAATTAGCTATAGAAGGATACAGCCAACTATAAGGTGCTTAGGAACTCATGAGGATACCCTCCCAGGGGCTTTTGTTAAGAGTTCTAAGTAGGGAGAATGCAGTTGCATTTCCATTTGGAGGAGAGTTAGGTGCAAAGCTGAGTTTTGAAGTTATTTGTGTTTGACATTGTCCTTAGTGTGGAAGGGAGAGAGTTCCATTTCTTAACTACAGAGAAGTTGTCCAGCAGGACATTTAGGTTTGTGGACAGTAATTAAGTTTTGGTGTTCAGATCTGAGAGTTGTATTTGGGGTGTATGGGGGAAGAATGTTAGAGCGGGGCATTTGGTTGGATTAAATATTAGTCTATGTGCTGTAGTGACCTGGAGGAAGTGCAGGTAATTTGTGAATTCTAACTAGTTGAGGGATTGGAGGGCAATGCAGTGATAAGTGGAATGTTTGGTTTTGGTGGCAAATTTAGAAATGTTGTTCTAACAGCTTTCAAGTTTGGAAGTGATGGAATAGGATAGGTTAGTTAATAGCGGGGTGCTGTACAGAAGGGAGGGAAGGAGGTATGAGGAGGCCAGAGTATGCCTGGTAGAAGTAGAAAGGAAGTGGTTGTTCCTGTATAGCATAACTAGTTTTTGGTGGGATTTCTTTATATTTTGCTGAATATGTCGAACTTGAGGGGTTTGTCTATAGTTACACCAAATAGTGTGACAAAGGGAACAACTTCGATCAGAGAGCTGCTTTGGCTAAGGACTTGGAAGGAATTTTTTTATCAAAAGAAAGATTTTGAAGGTGTGAATAGTAGTATTTTAGATTTGTTAGCATTGTGAGAAAGGTGATTTTGGTGCATCCAGATCTCAGTAGTTCAGAAGGCAGTCTGAGTTTTAGATAGCAGTTCAGGGAGGTTAGAGGCAGAGCAGACAAGTGTAGAGTCACCTGCATATTGGATGACTTAGGCATTGGACCCTCTTTCCAGCCTGAGATCTATCTGACAACTTGAAAACCAGGAAAGAGTGTTTTGGGAGAGATTTAGGTTTGAGGTGTGACTTAGAAGGTGCTTATGGGAAATAGTATTGAATGCTTTAGAAAGATCTAGGAGAACTGTGGATACTAAGTTCCCAGAATCTCAGGCTTGACTGACAGTTTCTAAGAATGAGAGTAGAGCTGTTTTGGTGCTATGTCATGGTTGGAAGCCATGTTAGGTAGGGGTAAGAAGTTGTTTTTTAGTCAGAAAAGGCATAGGTTGGAGGTCGATGCATTTTTTTAGGATTTTGGAGATTGGAGAGAGAAGAGCTATAGGGCAGAAGTTTGAAATGATAGTGTTTTTGCCTCCCTTTTGGAGAGGAAGAATAAAGGCAGAATGCCAGAGTTTAGGGGCATAGGATTCCTTTATGCAACAGAGTTTTTTTCTGAATTTCATTTGTTGGACTGTTCCTGAGTTCGTATTTATTTTGTTGGCTTATGATGGATTCATTAGACGAATTGCCGTCTATATTCTCCCCGAGGCAAGAGGAGATAAGGGGACTACAGTCGGAGATGGCGATCATGCGTGGTGAGCTAACCAGACTGCTAGAGATGATGTCACAACCTAATACAGCAGCCGGCAAGAAGGACGAGATGACATCAACACGCACACTCACTCGGAGTGTTGGAAGCGAAGGAAATGGTGATCGAGGATGTAACGAGGGCCAAGGATCAACTGGTTCCCCCAAAAAACGGCGGTTGGGGGACAAGGATGAAGACCAACGGGTGTTTGGAGTTAGTGTCAACGACTCAATAATAGATTACAACATATCTGGCGCCAAACCGAGGAGAACTGTTCCCAAAAAAACCTATGCTTTTGCAGCAAATGACCAACAACCAGGTACTGTAAAAAGAGTTCTTGACAAAAATATAAGAAAAGAGCGTTACAACCTCAATAATTTTTTATCCGACGCATTCAGTTTCGATGGGGGGGGTATGCGAATAATGTAGATGGAAAGCTCAAACCATCTGAAAAGGGAGAGAAAAAACTTTGAGAGACTTGATTTTTGATTTTGGAAGAAAACTTAAAGTGTTAAAAAGTATACAGCTGGACAATGGATATTTGAAAAAATGTATTGATGAGGGAATAGTACTGATGGGATTGAGGTTTTTTAAAGTACCCATGGGGATTGTTATAGACGAAAATGTTCAAGCTGATTGTTCGAAAATGTTTGATCAGTTTGGTTTCACATTTATGGAATTCATTAACTGTAATGACAAAAAAATATGTTCTCTTATGCTAGAACTGGAAGAGTTGAACAACAATATACAATGTGATATGATGTATGATAAATGTGAATTGTTTTTAGAGTCACAGTACACCTGGGTAGAAGGACAGGTGGCTAAGCAATATGAAAGGAAATGTAAAAAAATGGAAAGGGACCTCGACCAGTATAAAAAAGGTTATGCATACCGTTGGGAGAAAAAAACAAACACTACAAAGGGAAGGGGCCAACTATGGAAACACAATAGAATTAATCGACCAACATTTAGAGAACAAGCTAGCCTTAGTGATTTTGGTTATAACAAAAAGAATGTTAAAGAGAATTATGGGGGGGGACCTCACAATCAACATTTTTTAGAGGAAGAATGGAGATGGGAAGGAGCAGACACAACAGGAACTGGAGGAAACAGATGGCAGAGGGGGAATCACAACAGGAAATGATAGTTAGAGGGAAAGATATAGGAGTTCACTACAAGAATGATGAAGGTATAGTAAAAGTGAATGATATCATTAGTAAATGGAAGGAATTTAACATTTACAACTATACAAGTATGGACCTGAAAAAAGAACATTTTTCCTTGTTATCCAAAGGAATGAAGTATATACCTGAAGACAAATTCAATGTATTGGAGGTTAAAAAATATATAAGAAAACTGAATTTAGAGATATTTTTCAAAGACAAACCTTACATTAAACCCCAGGAATTTAAAAAGATGAGTTCTTTTATACCCCCCTTAAACAACCTTCTAGCTACTTAGCTACTTATGAGAAATTAGTAACAGAAGAGATTTACCGTTATGGGAGAACTAGTAGATCGAACAAAGTAACATGGAATTTGACTAAGGAAGAAGCAATTATATTAAAGGAAATGCAGGAAGACCAAAATCTGAGAGTAATGAAACCTGATAAGGGAGGGGGTGTTGTCCTTTACGACAAAGATGACTACATCAATAGGATGAATAGTATCCTTTTCAATTCTGGAAACTATGAGGCTATTTCACTAAATGAAGTCAACATAGGATATCATAAGGTTGACCTAATTTTAGAGGACCTACTTTTAGAGGACAGAATTGATGGAGAACTATACAATTTTTTGAAAGTTGAACATCCTATTATTGGTACTATCATAGGGATACCGAAAGCCCATAAAGAAGTTCACAACCCCCCTTTCAGGCCTATTATCTCAGGAAGCAATTCTAAAACCTTTCCTTATGGAAAAGTGATTGATAAATGGCTTAAACCTATATATAAGAACATCCCACATATTATAATAGACTCATGGGATTTTTTGAGGAGGTTAAAGCCTGAAATAGCACAAAGGGTGGAGTGGTTGGTTACTATTGATGTAGTGGACCTCTTTTCAAGCATACCAAAGGAAGAAGGAATGCTAAGGTTTCAAGATAGCATTAGAATGAAAAGTGACATCACATGGGACAGAACTCTGTTAATAATTGAGTTTATGGATATAGTTTTGTCTCATAATTACATCATGTTTGAAGGGGAGTATTATAGACAAAAGAAAGGTGTGGCAATGGGTGCAGCATGTGCCCCAATGTTTGCCAACCTGTTTTTGACTAGTTGGGAGGAAGAATTCATTTTGAACACTGAATGGTCCTCCTATATGGGGTGTTATTTACACTTTTTGGATGATATTTTTATCATTTGGAAGGGGAATAAGATAGAATTGGAAAGGTTTAAGGTGTATTTAAATGCTTGTAGCGATGCAATAAAGTTTACCTTTAGTGAAGACCAACACTCAATTCCATATTTGGACACTAGGATAACCCTCGAAGATGGGAGATTCAAATCTAATATATATAGGAAGGAAACATTCAGTAATTCGTACCTAGAATATCATAGTAGTCACCCTATGATTCAAAAAAGAAACATTGTCAAAGGCCAATGTATACGTGCGGCCAGGATGACATCTAAAGTTAGTGATTTAGGTAGAGAATTAAAAAAGATAGGAAACTACTTCATTGGTAGGGGTTACCCCATCGATATGGTGACTGACGTCACCAATTATGTTTTAAGAGAATGGGGGAAGAAATATAAACCGTTGTTGGGAGACAAGGATATAAATGTATATGACATCCAAGGTATAAACGATACAGGTGGAGTTAATGACAATATGAAAAGTTTTAATGAATTTGGGAAAGCATGTATCCTCCAATATGCCAAACACAGTGGAGAAGTCAGGAAAATATTGGATAAACATTGGAATATTATGAAGGTTGACAGTGAAGTTTTAAAAATAGTGGGGGAGAAACCAGTTTGTGTCTACAAGAATGGAAGAAATATGAAGAAATTATTGGAAACGAAAATTAGACCCCAGGGGTCACTACTACTGGGACACAGAGATGTGGGACTTGTAGGCAGTGTCAATATATTATTTCCACCCCATTTCTAATACTAGAAGACATCAATGGAACCATGGTATGGTTTCAAAGGGGTAACTGTAGATCCAGGCATCTGGTGTACCTAGCTAAGTGCACTAAGTGTTCAAGTTTTTATGTAGGGAAGACCATCAGATGCTTGAGAAACAGAATATATGAACACCAATACAGTATACAAAAGGGTGATGAGAAAAATGCACTATGGAAACACCTAAACGAAAATCAAGGATGTACAGGATTCCATTTTGGAATACTGGAATTAGTTAAAATAAATCCTAGGGGGGGGTGACATCAGGAGAATTGTGGGAGAAAAAGAGGTAATATTGCAAATAAAGTTAAATGCATCTGTTTCCCCAGGAATCAATGAATATTTGTCTATTAAGCCTATCTTAGAAGCTAATAGATAATTTAATAAAATGCTCTGGAATTGATATAGCATTTTTTAACAAAATTAAGTTTTTTTTAGAATAAAATATTTATATTTTGTACATAGTATTGTAGTAAACTTGTAGCAGTATTTTAACCATAGGGGCTGAATGTATATTATAATGTCCATGGTCAAGCACTAGCACTTTAAGGGGTAATTTAGAAATAACATGTGATTTAACTGAGGATATATAAGGAATGTAGAAACTGAATGTATTGTTCTGATGGTCTTGATAGATGAAAGCGCTTAACCGGATAGTTTTTGTATATTCCTTCAATAAATTGTTTTAAGAAGAAAAGGAAGTGGCACTTATTCGCGTAGTATTCACCGTGGTATTGTGCTGGTGATTTTACGTTTTGGAACAGAGTTTTTTTCTGAATTTCATTTGTTGGACTGTTCCTGAGTTCGTAAGTATTTTAGATTTGTTAGCATTGTGAGAGAGGTGATTTTGGCGCATCCAGATCTCAGTAGTTCAGAAGGCAGTCTGAGTTTTAGATAGCAGTTCAGGGAGGTTAGAGGCAGAGCAGACAAGTGTAGAGTCACCTGCATATTGGATGACTTTGGCATTGGACCCTCTTTCCAGCCTGAGATCTATCTGACAACTTGAAAACCAGGAAAGAGTGTTTTGGGAGAGATTTAGGTTTGAGGTGTGACTTAGAAGGTGCTTATGGGAAATAGTTTTGAATGTTTTAGAAAGATCTAGGAGAACTGTGGATACTAAGTTCCCAGAATCTCAGGCTTGACTGACAGTTTCTAAGAATGAGAGTAGAGCTGTTATGGTGCTATGTCATGGTTGGAAGCCATGTTAGGTAGGGGTAAGAAGTTGTTTTTAGTCAGAAAAGGCATAGGTTGGATGTCGATGCATTTTTTTAGGATTTTGAAGATTGGAGAGAGAAGAGCTATAGGGCAGAAGTTTGAAATGATAGTGTTTTTGCCTCCCTTTTGGAGAGGAAGAATAAAGGCAGAATGCCAGAGTTTAGGGACATAGGATTCCTTTATGCATCTATTAATTAGGATACTAATTGGGAGAACTATACCATTGGCAACAGGCTTGAGAAAGGAAGAGAGGATGTTATCAGGTGCATTGGAGCAGGGCTTAAGTTTGGATAGAAGTCTTTTTATGTAGTTAGTGGAGACAGGTTTAAGCTCAAACATAGGGGGGAAATTATTTGGGGACTTAGATGAGGTGGAATGTAGGAGAGATGGGTCGTTGTTGGTAAAAGTTATCCATAAGGTCGGATATTGGCTCTATAAAGAGAGTTGAATAGTGAGGCTAATTCGAGGTCAGATTTACTTGGGTCCAAACAGGGGTTATTTTTGGAGTCTGGGTTGAGGAGTGAGTTTATGGAGTTCCAAAAAAGCCTAGGGTTTTAGGGATGGTTGGACTGGAGCTTAGTGTAGTAGGATTTTTTGTCTTGGAAGATTTGTTTTTTGCAGAGTAACAGAGCTGTGTATATTGGAGAAAGGTTTCAGGAAGTTTATTCTTTTGGTAAAGCTTCCAGGATTTGTCTCTGCATAATTTGCTTTTTTCTTTGGTTAACCAAGGGGCAGTTATAGTTTTTATTCTTTTTTTTTCTTGGTGGAGCTAGGGAATTTAGAGTATGTAGAAAAGTAGAATTAAAGTGGTCTACAGCTTTGTCAAGTGGAAGGGTTTTTTTCTGAATGTTCCAATTCATTTGTTTGAGATAGTTAGGGGGCAAATTTACTAAGGTTGCGGGTCTGAATATATTGATGTTGGTTTGGATGGGAGGTGATGGCATGGTAAATGAAAGCTGGTAAGTGGTCACTAATAGAGTCAGGGATGGTGCCAGAGTTTGTGATTTTATTTGGATGGGTGACTAAGATCCAGTCAAGAGTGGATCCTGAGGGATTTGTTTTATTGGGTCTAGTGATGGAGTGGGTTACTTGAGTAAAGTTAGAGGTTAATGGACAGGGAGGGTATGGGACTGTTGATTTTATTCCAGTCTATGTTTACATCACCTAGTATGTAAGTTTCAAGGTTAATTTCAGCCAAGGCCCATTGGAGTATGTCTTCAAGGGTTGAGACGTTATTTCCGGGTGGGATATAAAGGGCAATGATACAGAGGCTTTTGTGATTATTCATTTTTAGTAGACCAACTGTTAGTTTTGCATTGGTGAATTTAGGAATGGGGTTTGGTAGAGGAATTAAGGTAAGTAGATTGGAATAGATTAATGCAACGCCTCCGCCTTTTTTCTTTGGGTGGACACATCTAAGAGTGTGAAATCCAGAGGGTAGGATTTCAGAGTCAGAGATTGGGTTTGAGCCATGTTTCAGAGATGACTGCAATGCCAGGTTGGTTATAACTTAGCCATGCTTGAAACTGATGTGCTTTGTTGTTGAGACTCTGGGCATTGAGTGTGAAAATTTTAATAGTATTGTAGGGGGATGAAAGGTTAGGGGGATGAAAGATTAGAGGAAGGGGGCGGGTAATTGTTATTTGTGGGTGGGTTAGGTCTGGGGTTGGGGTGAATGTCTCCAGCTAAAACGAGTTTATTGAAGGAAGTTATTTTAGTGTGTTTTGGTTTGGATTTAGGGTATTCTGGATGATCTAGTGTTTAAGTGTCTTAGCAGTAGTGGAAATAATTTTAGGATTAAAAAGGTACAAAGGGTTGAGCTGAAACAGAGAGGAGGAGATGGAAAAGAAATGATTATTTGTGTGAGGGAGGAGACAGTTTTGTGTGGGAATATGGTAAAGAGAAGAGTGGAATCTGATTGGAGGTATAGGAGCTGGCATGGTATAAAGTTGTTAGGAGCAGTATGAGGGAGATGGAGGTTCAGAGTCTTAGGAACAGTAAGGAAAGCATGGTTAGAAAAAGGTAGTTTAATATGGGAGGATTTGTAGTTAGAAAGAAGAGCTGTGGGGTGAGAGGGGGTAGTGAAAGAGTGATGTATTTAATTACTGTGGAGGAAAGGAGGAGGGTAAAGAGGAGAAGGTTTTTATTGGATAAATGACTGGGTGAAAGGAGGAGGGGAAGACTTTGACTGGATGGTTGTCTTGAGTGGGTGGGGAGTGGTTGAAATAAAAGGATTAGTGGGGCCAGTGGGAATTGGGGGCAGGGTAGGTGAGCGGAGTGAGCTTGCAGGGCGAATGGAGCAGGTAGAGCCAAGGAGAAGGAAGAAAGCCAGCAAAAAGTTATCGGTGAAGCTGATAACTAGCTCAGAGGTAAGGAGGCACTGGCATAAGGCATTGTGTGTGTGAAATTAGAAGTTTGCAGAGGGTTGACGGGGATAGGAGCTGAAAACAGGACAGTAGCAGTTTAGTAAAATATAGCAAGTATTATTGGGGCTAAAACAGGGCAGTGGTAAATTAATGGAACAGTTACAGTACTTTTGGCTTGTATTAAAAGATTGATAGTGGTCGAACAGTGTCACCTGGTGGCCTGAGTAAGTATAATTGTAAGCTATGAGCACTCGAGGAGGGGGAAAAGCCTAGGAGAGTAAAGGGAGATAAAATCCATGGTAGACTGCTAGCGAATGCATGCAAGGTTAATATACAACAGTGGTAGGTATAGGATATATTTTATTTTACAACAGGGTACATACATGTTTAAAGTTAGTTCTTGGGGAAGCAGAGTGGTTACAGAAGTACTGCAGAATCCCCTTAGGATGAACTTTACAAAAATAGCAATAAGAATCGCAAGCAAAAGCAATACCAGGTAGTACTTACATGTGAGCACACTACTGGGGATTCCTATAAAGCAAGGCAGAAAAGCTAAGTCAAAAGATGGTGCCTTTCTTTGTCAGGTTTTGTGATACCTCTGTAATTAAGCAGAAGTGGGAGGGAGGTATACACAAAATAATACAAGGTTGCGAGTCAGAAAAACTGGACTAGGCCAGCTGCTAAAAAGAAAACTGGAAAACCAAGCTAGGTTAATTCCAGGTCAATGTAGTGCAGTATCTTCCTAATAACTACAAATCTTATGCTAATAATCTATTACAGTGTGGTGAAAAGTACCACCACTTCAACAGGGAAAAACAATTAAAGTATGCAGGTACACAAGTAAACTTTTTCCAAGAGAAAGTAGTTTTAAGTAATTGACCTAGGAGTACAATATGAAGAGAAAAATGGGGGTGGGGACCAGTAGTGTGCACATATACAGTGAAAGGGGGAAAGAAAGAGTCCTCCGTTTAGAGGACAGATTAAATAGAACTCAACGTACACTAGTGTAGCTGAAAGCACTTTAGTGTTCCACTAACGCAGGGTCTCACAGTGCAGGGCAACGAGACAGCCTTGGGTTGACTGGAGGTTGGCCAAAACACGATACTTTTGCTGAGGGGAATGCAAGAACACTACTGGGGATTCCTATGAAGCAAGGCAGAAAAGCTAAGTCAAAAGATGGTGCCTTTCTATTTCATCCACCTGTAAATTACGCAAGATAATGGAAAGGCTTATCTGAAGCAAGTTCTATACTTCCCTAACTGGACTTCATGTCCGTCTCCAAAAGTGTGTAGTAAGAAACAGTGTGTTGTGCTTTCTAGTGCCCCTAAAGGCTTGTTTTGAAAATGGCTGCTCCACTAGGGCTTTCAGTATTAAGGCTAGGATCCCCACCACACTCTCTACCTTTTTTGTTTTTCTGTAAATTCTCTAACATGTGTCTGTTTTTATTTGCAGTTTACACAAAAGTATTTCTTCCTTTTAATTTTAATATAAATTTACTTTGGTTCTCTGCATAACGCTTGGATTGTCTGATGAAGCGTTCTAAGAGATGTGAAAGCACTAACTATTGACCTGGTCTCCTGTGTTTGTTGCAATAAAGTCAGCTTCGATTGCCGTGGTGTGCCTGTAAGTTCTTGCCTTGGATTTGCTGATTTTTTACTTCCTTGAGGCACTTTACCCTTTTTTTGGTGTTTTTTTCATTTAATAAATTTACTTTGGTTCTCTGCATAACACTTGGATTCCCCTCACTCACACTGTAGAGGCTGACCAGAGTAACTTTGAGCCTGACTAATGGAGAAAGCTACTCACTGATGATTTACCACCTCGTTAAGTTAGAGTAGAACTCCATGCTGGAAAGGTGTTTTGGCCCTAAACAATGCTATGCTCTGCCTTTCCAGGAAACGAGCATTCCCCTTCATTCCAAGTACCACTGCTTGAAATTACAATTTATATGTTCTGTGTTCTAAACCTATCTGGTCATCCACCCTTTCCACAGCTTTTAATGGGACATAGATGGTGCACCACTGATATTTACAACTGACCCAAGTACATTATAATGCAATCTCCTCATGCGTCACTTTTTTGGCAGTCATTACACAAACCTAGATTTCCTTTCTTCCAATTATTGTTATGCTTTATCTTCATTTTATATACTCTTTGGCTTGCTATTTGTAACTTAATCCACTATTGCTGTTTTGCACACGGCTGACTCAATACTATCATCACTCTGGAAATGTACTTGTTTGAATTTACTCTTCATACAGTTGTGTTGCTACGTAATTTCTCATTACAATTCTGTGCAGATAACCTCCACACATTTCTGACTAGTTTTAAGTGACTCATTGTCATTAATTAATGTATTGTGATTAATGGCTATTAAATCTTTCTTCAAAGTTGATTTTAACTTCTGTAAGAAAGTATTGATCATGTTGCCTGTATGATTTGAGTTAACAGATCCAGTCTTTTTGCTACTTTATGCCGACATGTTTATGTAGTGTATTTATATTTAATTTTGCTCAAACTAATTTGTTCTTCCTACTCGAGGCTTGTTCTCAAGTGGGTGCCATGTTTTAATTTAATAGCATTATGGTTCTATATGGACCAAGTCTTGTAGATATACCTGTGTTTTGGAAGCTGCTTATCTCTACTCTTCAAATTTTACTATTTTGTAACATTTTTGGACTGCATTTTCTGCCTTCAGAAATTACTTTTGCACCTGATACTTTTGTCTGTGTTCTGTCACTGATAAAACATTGTGATGCTTTCCAAGCAAACATCCGATTGCTTTGCAGACTAACTGTGGATTTCTTAACCAATTCCTGTCTGTACACATTTAGCTTTCCTTATGCTTTCTAATTGGTTCTGATGCACTGGGCTTAATTTCCTTTTACAGATGTCATCACTCTCCCACAAAACAAAAAAAAAATGTTGCACATTACACTTGAAGGACATGCAATGCATTCATCCAAATGAAAATAAAAATATTTTGATAATTCATCTCTGATGAAGTTATCTGCTTCACTAACTAGTATCCGTTCCAATTTTGAATGTACATATTAAGTAGACTTGTTACATAGCTTTCCTGTGAAACCTAAAGGCCTGTATTGAAAGTTACTGTTGCCGAACACACCAGAGAGGCTTTTAATAATATATTACAAAAAATTGATATTTCAGCATTTAACCTTGATGTAATAATATATTGGCTGTCCGCACAATGCTCAAATTCCCTGATTTACTGGAGAGGCTGAACAGAATATTTTACTTTAAGCCTAGAAGCTTAAGTGAAATGTTTCTCACTAGTAGTTTGTTGTAAAAATCGGAGCTGTTACGGCCCCACTTTATTCTATCTCTCCATGTTTCACCTTCTCGTCTTTCCCACTCGTCCCTGTATCATTTCCATTACATGAACCACAGTATTTTCTCATTACAATAATCACTTTTAGTTGAATCTAAACATAACTCACACTTCTGTATGACCAAGTATATTATTCCTATTCATATTTCGGACAACTTGCCATAATGATTGAGGTGCTTACCTAAAAGAGACAGGGTACAGGGTTTGATTCTCATATTTGAGGGGAAAGTGGCTAGGCTTAAAATGTCCCACAAGGGCAGCTAGCCTAGTACTTATCTCTGAACCCATCCACTCAATGACTTTCATACTTCACTCCCACTACCAACTTATAAGGACATCCCATTTTGGCACACCTCCATATCTTATAACATATTTGTTTCTCTCTCACTCTAACCTATAATCTAACACAAAATTTAGCCACTAATGTGTTTCACTACCATCGCATTCTCATTCTTACTACCCCTTGAATACTTTCCAAAAAGTTACCATAACTTTCCATGCAAACTAAAAAGTAACACCTTATGAAGGAAAGGCACTCCCAGCAACCACTACACCAAATATAACAAATATTCACTTCCTTCCTTTCTTTAACATAAAATCTGCACTACCAAGACAACTTCTTACATTACTCATTAAAATAACTTTCTTATTACTGCCAACCTAACTAAACTGAAAAGGTACCCTGTCCACGGACCTCTTAACACAATTTTCAAATTGTCATTTGTGTTCCTACTACTAATATACAGGAATAACAAAAATTTGGGCCCTCCTCTATCTATATTTGCTTCCTATAGAAATATCAGCTGACCTAGTTCTTTCTACCTACTTAAATTGTGTAGCGCTAATAACCAACTTGAATGACTGGACACTTTTTTAGATGCACACTCTCACCAGACAAAGAAGACACCACTGAATCCTGAATAAAAGGAAGTACTTGCCACGTCCACATGTTTTTTTCATGGATACATGGATGTCTTCAATGTCTGACCAGGTAAACAACTAGAGATGGAGAAATGTTGCTTTACAAAAAACTCAGTCCGTATTGCAATATGTGCCTAAGCACCAACAATCATGCAGAGACCCTAACTGGATCCCTACAAGGCCTTTCTATCCAAACAAGCTGACATACATGTGTGCATCTACTATGAATTGTTGAGTTGCATCTCTGTGAAGAACCAGCTTTTGAATCACATCTGCTTAGTAATTCAGCTTGGATGAAAAATTAAATGCTAGTGTGTTTTAGGAGGGAGTGGCATTCCAATTCTTGGAATGCATATGTGCCAACATTAAGAAAGGGGAAATCTGTCAAAATAAATGAATCACAGCCACTGCACACACAGTCTAGAATTTAACATCAGTGACTTGAACTCAACCAAGTAGAAAATTGCCCAGTTTGCACTTTGAAGTGTAGTGAAGCAATGCATTGCCATAGCCTACTCCAATGACCAAAAACTCTCAAACACCCTCCTACAATTCCTGAATGATGCTTGATCATTTTAAAAAATATCTTGACTAGGGGAGCTTTTATATCAATTTATTAGGTCCTTAAAAAAAAGCTAGCCCTTGTTTTCCAAGCATTAGTTCAAAGATCAAACTGCAAATCTGGTAAATACCTACTTTTCAATCTGGCCATATTAAATAAACCTAATAACATTTACTCCATAGTAGTCTATCTCCTAGTTTTAATAACCACTGTACCATTACCTTTGCCTAACTTACTTTAAAGCATCACCCACTTCCTATAATATCTAGAATTGTAAAATCCAAAACAAATATCTGTCTTGCTCCTGAACTCAGAAGTCTCTCCTGCTACAAACAATTTAAAAAAAAATCTTTGCTTACGCCATAAGTGATAATTTAATAATCATACATTTATATAAATGAAAACAAACCATACTGATGTTTTAGTTGCAAACGTACATTATATGTAGTCTATCCAGTCATTGTCAAACATTAAATAGCTCATTCAAATCCTGCAATCTTTTTAACCTCATTCCTCCTCCAAAACATTATTCTGCATGTATCATTCTCATAATTCCCATTTTTTTTTTTATGTAATTTGCTCCTACCCTTTTCTAAAGATCCCATTTCAGTTGTTTTATCTCTGTTACTAAATTCATCACTTCTAGTACAGTTTTTCATTTTCTAAATTGCTTTTTTGGAAGTCACCATAATTTGAGTCAGCAAGGCCGTACTATGTCTAGGCAATTCCAATTCTGTATCAAGCTCAAGAAAATAATTTAACACCAATTTGCTTACCCAGTATTTCTGGTAGTCTGCAGGAAGATTTTAAAATCTGCCAACTCATTACACTCCCCCAAAAAATATGTACCATTTGTTATCTACCCGAGGAAAATCTTTGGAGTCGACTTGGGGTATAAAAATACCTATGTAAGCACTTCAAAGCAAAGAGCCTAAATCTTCTAGAATTTGTTGCATATTTGGGAGTCATACATATATTCCTGTCTTTGTTTGTGAATTGCTTATCCAGTCTCTTCCCAATCCTTTTTAACCTCCTCTGATTGGTTCTTATACTTATGCAATATTTTATATGCTCTACTAATTATTCCTTTAACAGCAGCTACTGTTCTAGATTCCAGAGTAAATTCTACCAGTGCTGGTCTTTTGCTTAGGATGTCCCTATTTCTCTTTGCCTATACTCCTGATATCAATCCTTGATAGGGAAGATGATATCTGTCCTGCAGTCCAAATAGTTTTGGTTTCTTCGCATTCTGTTCCTTTTCTCTAATTATTTGCCCCCAGTACCTTGGTTCCTTTGCCAGTTTTCTCCAGGAAATTCCAGTCCCCTATTGTCTGTATGCTAATTGCAGTCAGCCCTATGGATAGAATTGCCTTTCTTCATTCCTGTGTTGGTTAGTTCTTAGAATACTTTCTGCTATGGTTATTGTAACTCAAAAGTCTCCTTATACACCATGACCAAGGCTGGACCTTGTGAAAATTAGTCCAAAATGCCAGTGACTAGGACAAATATGCCCTTTTTTCAACCTGAACCATAAAAAAATGAGAGATTACAAAGCACCTTTTCTAGACAAGGATAATCTACCTTACCGCCCAGGCTAAAATTATTCCAGAAGCATGTTAACCAGGTAATGGGTATCAGAACAGAAACAACTTGGTGGCAACTAAATATGCTCAGGCTAGCTTTACCCTAAAGACCTATTGATAGAATTCTCTTCACTCCTATCAACACAATACCTCCACCACTGTAAATTCTCACATTCTGCTTTCACCATATTAAGAAAATAAATAAATGAAAACCTAAAAAAAAAAAAAAACCTCCCAAATATCTCTAACTTTAGGCAGTCTGTCCCCTTGGTTCATCTTGATGACCCCACCCTCATTTCCTCTGCCTACAACATCCCTGATCTACTAGCTCTCGCTCAACAAACCTTTTCCTCTGTCGAAACCTGGCTCTCTGATAACCAACTCATATTAAATCCAACCAACTCATCTTAAATAAAAAAAATAAATAAATAAAAAATCTTCTCCTCCTCCCAAAAACACTTGCTCAACACAAAGCCTCTTTCGCTATATCCTCTTTCAACACCATTATTACATCTGAACCCCATACTAAAGTACTTGGAGTTATCATTGACAATGAATTACAATTTGATATTCTTATTCAACAAAGTATAAAAAAAGACCCACCAGAAACTTGGACTTCTTCCCTAATCAAAAATTTGTTACCCTCCTCCAAACCCTCCCTCACTCAGGCCCTACTCTTACCCTGCCCCTTTATTCTGCCCCTGTCCTTACTCATGTTCAAACATCTCTTATCTCTAAACTAGAGCAAACAGATAACAAAATTGCAGCCAACCTTCCTTAACAAATCTCAACACTGTCTTGCCCTTAAGTCACTTCAATGGCCAGAATTCTCCAAACAGCTACTTGTATCCCAGTTGCATATTGCACACTCTCTCCTATATGAACCCTCATCCTGTCCCTCCATCTCCAATTTAGCCTCCTTCTATAACCCCCCTTGTCACCTCCATACTGCCAGTAAACACCACCTTCAGTTATACAAACCCAACAAAAACATTGGTAAGACCCTTTACAAATACTCTGTAGTCCATGCTTGGAATTCGATCCCTCTCAACATAAGAAGCATTCAACATAAATACCTGTTTAAGAAAGAACTTAAACATCTTCTCCTGAAGACCTGGTCATGCCCTTGTCAAACCCCCACATGAACTAGTCTCATCGTATCTGTTTTTCCTCCTTCTATTTGCTCTACAAACTGTATTCATACTGTACTCCTTTGTGTAATATTCTCTAAACATTTTAATTGTTTGGCCTATGCTATATACTGTTCTCAAATTTTGGAAATTGTACTTAACTGTTAATTTACCTATGCATTGTACTGCTATGCACAAATCTTTGACTTGTACTATATTTCTGTGACCCTACTTTAATATTTTGTAAATATCATAATTGTATTATTTCTGGAGCTTTTCTCCTCTGGTCTCCACTGAAAATGGTCCCCCTTGGCTCAGCTGGACTAACCTGGTTGACAAATGTCGATAAATCAATCTTCATGTGCAGAGAACATATTAAACAAACTACAGCATATTTGCAATCACTAAATTTACTGAAATGTTATTTCAACAGTATGGAAAGGTTGTTGGTAACCTATATGCCAAACTCCTTAAAGCCAGTTACTCAACACTTCAGTCATGCGCACACTAGGAAAAATATAGGAAAAAAATTATACACTGTTATCCTCCTATGTACAGAAGCATTCCAGACAATGTTGAAAGCAACATGGATTTTGTAATAGTAGGGGTACCATTATTGTCCTATGGACTCTCACCAACATTCATATAAACAGATAATATCATTGGTTGTGTTTTTATAGACCTTAACAAGACGTTTTACTCACATTACTGTCATCATCACCCTCCTGTCTGCTGGTACCAACACCAGCTCAAATAACTTGTTTAAGGAATACCAGACCAACAGACACTTAATATCAGACTCTGATCCTCTGTCAGATATCACTCAGCGAAAAAGTATACTTCCAGGCTCCATGCATTTTGTTTCTCAACCAGTTCCAAGCAGACCTGCCCAAATTACTCTTGATTCTTTACTCAGCAGGTGGGGTTCCATACAAGTCTAATCCTACGTATTGTAAGAGCAATAACTTGCTGAACTTTCCACCTGGCTTGGAAAAATGGAACTAATCATGAACATAAAAAAACAATATTTGGTTCTTTCCAAAAGCTCAAACAATCCATTCCACAGAATTTGCACAATTTTAACCAAAATTAATCCTCTCAGACATCATTATGACTGGTATATAAGTATTGATTGCTATACAGTCCAAATAAGGAATTGAGGATGAAAACAGATGGGTAGCCTTTAAATAAGGAAAGGCATAAAGCTAATAGAACACATGGAAAGCAGCTGACAATGGGTACTGCAAATTGCAGCTCAATACATATTGTACAAATAGCCCTTCTGATCAGAGAGATGGTAAAATGATATTACTTCAGAATGACAAGAGGAAAGGAGGGAGAGAGAAAGTGCCAAAGGTTAACTGAAATAGCTTGATTGCAACCACACCAAAATGTAAAATTATTTAAAATACTGAAAAAAGACTCTTTCAAAATAATACTAGAATTTACTCAAAGAATAGTAGTCTTGAATATTGTGTTTTTATACAGGGATGTAAAAAGGATCAGAGATCTGGAAGTAGACAACCAAATGAGAACAGGCAAACAGTGTGTGATATTCACCATCATCTAATATACAGACATAGGTCAAGCCAAAAGTGATCTGAATCTCTCTCATCTCAGATGAAGATTTCACGCTTTGTTTTTTTCTTTCTAATTCAAAATACAGTTCCCCTTTCCCAAGGTAAGCAGGTATAAAAGATCAGGAGAAGAGATTGTCCTAAAATCCCAGTGAAATTATTAACCAGGCCATCCTAAGTTTATAGGGTATAACATTAAAGAACAGAAGTGTTCACTTTTATTCAGATATGTATTAATTACTGTAAATGGAATAGTTTGAATTATATTCAAGTCGGTTAAGATTTTTCACATGGCACTAATCTTTTAATCTCCTGAAGTCACAGAACTTATATCTATTAGTTTTGAGAGTTTTCCTCTAATAGGTTTGGTTATTTACTACCAAAATGCATTTTTATGGTTTGATCATTGTCTTTTTCTGTTTTCACGTGAATATTAAGTAGTCTATTTAAATGCTTCAGTGTGTCAAAATATATTTCCTGCCTATTTAGACTTTTTTAAATAATGAATGTCAAATTTAAAAAGGGATATTTGATATTTTGCCCCTTTTTGAATTACTTGTTAAACTTTGCTGATTCAAATACTATTCAGATTTACAAAGGTAAGAAAATGTTAAATTTAATGTTTAGTTTAACCTAGTAAAAAGGAAGGTCTCAATGGAATTTTAGGTAAATTGAACCAATGGATTGCTATCGAAATCTTGTCAAATTAAAATCAAATCATTCAGAAATAGGATTAGTTAGCAAAAGATTTGAGTAGAAATTGGATAAACTGTTCAGACAAGTAGGACTTAGTTATCCATTAAGTATCAGACAAGGTAGACCATGCAGTCATCATCTGCAGTTAAAATGGTTTTCCCTGTGTTATCAAACAATATGTTTATGATTTTTATTCAAAAAGTATCCTCTGAGGCTAAAATGATGAGCATTCCACCAGGGCCTAGTGTGTGTATGTATGTATATATATATATATATATATATATATATAGTCATATAGTCTGAAAGGCTACGTCATACTTTGGTATTCACAGAAATATTTTTTGTAATCATTACTTAATAGAGCCAATGTGTATTCCAGCAATTTTCATGGCAAATACCTTGCAATCACTATGATGCCAGGATTTAAAAGTACAAAAGAATACTGAAAGACGGACTACATTTTTAAATTGTCAGATGCCTTTATTTAAAATATTTTCACAGTGGAATGCTTCTAAAGTAATCCCACATTATGACTAAATTAAAAGATGAGCTTTATTTTTGTTTAAATGGGATTCTGAACCAACCATTCCATAGCCTTGCATCAAGTCCAGCTTACAATTAACATATGCAGTGCATTCACAACTATTTTAAGTATCTGACAGTATGAGCATATTAAGAAAATGTAACTATTTTCACACACCCTCTACTCCAACCTAGATAATGTGAGTCATGCAATGACACACACAGAGCCCTCAGAAGTAGAAACCCCATCAGAGATCCAATGTATCAGATAGTCAAGATGTCACAGGAAAATTAAACCTGACATCAAAACATCTATTCATGAGCACCATTTAGAGGTCACATAATCAATTCCATCAAACATGTTCATAAACCACTTCGTCTTACACATACATCTAAAAATCTGGTATGGTTCCCCTTTTTGGCAGATCCCATCATTTCCATTATTTTGTAGCATCATTTTTAGCAACCAGGTAGATTACACATATAGAGTGCATGCTTAGCTAATGCAGCTTTAAACCAAATGCCAAAAAATAACTGAGATCACAGGCAGTCCTGTCTGACCACCATCTCTTCCAGAAGCACCTTAGTTTCTGAATGGTAATGATGCAACAGTGCAAAGCTCCAGAAAACCTGCCATCAATCCAATCCTTCAAAGTGCAGGCAACTCCAACAAACTGCACACACCTAAGAAAACAATGAATGAGACAGGGTATGGAAGAACTGGTGTACACCTGCCATCCAAAATACTCAAGGGTAGGAACTAGCTGTCTTGACCTGAGGGCCATCAGAACTTTGGTCTTTGATTTTTGAGACAGACACCCAAAAGATAACTTCAAAGTCCTCCTGTCACCATTGTATTTCTGACTGATTCAAAAACTGAAATGTCCTCTAGACTACTTATATACCCTCATAAGTGCATTTTACTTTACCTAGTTTCTACCTAACTTTCTCACTATGACTGTAGTCTGTTTAACTTCACCAAAAATGTTTAGCCTAGTCCATAAATAATCACAAATCTTTAAGTATTGATACCTCTGAACTACAAGCATCCTTCATGCAATTCGAGTCTCCTGTCACATCAGAACTGATCAACTAGCTCTAGGTGCAGCACATTAGGTATATATCTGTAAATATGCCAAAACCTAGCTAAAGGAAATTGATTGTCATATGGCACATTTCTTTACAGAATAAAGAGTAAAGACCTGTAACTGTATCCACGGCCTTTGTGTTGTTTATATGGCATGCAAACAAACATCTAAATACTACATGATGTCAGCAGTAAAAAAAAAAAAAACTACTTTTGCTTTGAGTTTAAAAGAATAGAAGTATAATTTGTATAGTCCAACTGTAGCCACAAGATGTCTTGCTGAAAGAATATGTCATAAAAAAAAATTTGGATCCAGAAATGTGATTTACTCCACACTGCAAAGGGAATAAAGGAGAAACCAGGACAGGTAGACTGTACCCACGTCTACATGTCAGAGGAGAAATGACTTGAAGGTGTCTGACATGTTTGTCCTTTAATTCATTAACACTTATGTGGTGTGGAATGTCACACCTCTAGCAGCCCACACATACCTTGCACTCCAGAGCATTTTCTGAAAAACAGATTTCAAAAGCATAAGATAGATAAATGTAAATACTTTGTAAACAACAAAAGCCATTAAAGCTGTAAAAATAGTGTTATTAGTAAGAAGTATTCTTTACAGTGATATTTGGTGCATTCGTAACCTTTTCCATAAATATTGTAATATACAATACACATAAATTTGAAATTTATTTGTGAACTTTCACAAACAAGATTTCATATCTTGAAAACGGTACAGCCTAGGCATATATTGTTAGAAATTTTTTGTTAACCAGACATAAACTTTCACATGACAACAATAAATTCCTCTAGAAGTACATGTTTATTGAAATATTTACAAAAATATGTAAACATATCCTTAATTATATATTTAGCACAACAAATACTGGATATTTCTTAAGACGTGCAAATATCAAAGACAGTTCAACAGCATATAAGGTTTCACTTAATGTCATGCAACAGTTTGTTAGTCACTTGGGTTTTGAAGTATTAAGTGCATATGAAAAATTGCTTATTTTCATAATTACTAGCAAATAACTACTAATATTTCCTGCATAGTGTGATATAAATCAGCACTGGCAGTGAATTGTCCTTTCTCCCACATTGGTGTTTCACACCATAATCTTCAGTAACGTAGATATTTCAGTTATGAAAATGTGAATAATGTGACAAACTGAGATTAATTTCTCCACTGCAGGACATCATTGACTAACAATCCTAGTGTCATTTTGTTAACAATTCCTTGCCCTTTCTATTACTGCCTATTATTAGCTGGCAAGTCACTTGGTTAAAGAATCCAGATTTAAAAAAAAAAGTTCTGGATGTCATAAGGCAGTATGAGTATGAATTGGAAGTATACAAACAAGGCATTTTAGGCTTGAGTGAGTGTAAGAATTTAAATGACTGTAGAATACTGAAATACTGGAAATAACTAGAAGTGACTGGAATGAACGTCTTTATCTCTTAATTACCCAAACTTGTGCTGAACAGGTCCCAGTCTCTCCTTTATGGACTAAGTCTTGTACCTTTCAGAATAAAGTCTGCACACACTGTAGTTCAGTTAAGAATCCTTTATTATGTAAGTGGAGATAAATGTCAGCAATATCCAAATGCTGTCTCCAATAACATTGCTGATAAACTGAAACAGTCCTTAACTTCTACATTCATATTCTTCATATTCCTTTCCTCTTAAATAGTATAATATTCATGAATGCTGGATATTTGACCTGACTTCTGGACTCATGTTCGAGTGTCTGTACTGCAGTGACTTTCTGCAAATGAACTAACTTAACTGTGTCTGAAGTATTTTGTAATAATACCAAAATCCTGCAAATCTCTACATACCTCTTTAGCCTTGGTTCCCAAGCCTTGTACCAAACAAACAAAATGTGTTTGTACTCAATGTACTGTACATTCTGTTCTTATCTGAAGATTATTTTCACTGATTAAAAAAGTGCATTTACTGAAACTTTTTACACACACTGTGAAGCCCTGCTTTAACATGACTGTGTTTCTAGACTTATGCAAAGAAAATATTGTATTTTTGTACATTTAAATTATACTTGATCTTACAGTTAGTTAAGCAAAAAATAGACAGGATGCCAGCAATTAGAGAGATCTTCAGGAATTATGATGAGATTAGAAGGAATGTGTAATTTACTCTTTACAATGACCCCTGCTAGACAGGGGTCCAGGGAAGTAAATAGTGTGAGAAGAAATAGCCAGGGAATTGTTATAGCTAGGCTTGTATAGGCCCTAGGGCTGATAGCCTAGTACCAACCTATGAAACTATAATGTTTTGCAGACAGTTATGTTAGTTAACTTAGAAATTGAGCCAAATAGAATTGTCTGTAGTATCAGAAATGATCAAACAGGGGGCAGACTTTGAGAGAAGATGACCCAATTATATCTAAACCTATGCTTGTATAAAGAGTGAGTGAAATTAAGTAGATGGTTACAAGGATTAATAGATAAATTAATATGTGCAATATAAAATGAGTCAAATAAAGCAAAATAAAATAAAACAAGATGTACAGCACAGTTGAAATTTGTACTAAGTATACTGTATGTATTTATGGGCATGAGAAGTATCCTCTTGTAAAATCGGCTTTAGAAGATATGTAGAAAGAATGATTTTACAAAGATGTATAAAAGGAAAGGCAAATGCTCAAAAGATTTTACACATTAACAAAAATGTTAACTTTGGATAATTGTTGGTGTTATTGCTGATACAGTGAAGTCTAAAAAAAAACAAACACCACAAGAAGTGTGTAAGTCAGCAAGAAAATCTGAGCATTAACAAAATGTTGAATTTAAAATGGACAAAGGTACGGTACAAAATATATTTTGTGTGAAGATACTTTGAACTAGTGGGACTAAAGGGCACATAAAAGAGTGGTGTTCGTATCTTAACATATTCAGAGTGTCAAGGAAATATCTGAGTAAATGCTACTGACATGCAAAATGAAAAATAACTATAAGATCCTTTCCATCTCATGGTACTAAGACCTAATTAATTCAGTGCTTTTTGTTTGCTTGGTTTGTTAGAAGCTAGGAACAGTAGGAAAAAATTCCCAATGAGAAAGCAGAGAGAGATAATGTATTCCTGCAGTCAGGAACAGTAACAAAGAAATCATGTGCAAAGTCATAGCAATTATATCTTAAGTTTTACAAAAAAATTCAATCCAGCACCACTCAACAAATAAACTTCACCATAGATTCGTAGATTGTTACTAGGCTAATAACCTGGGGAACTTTCTAACCCAGACAAGTTTCTCCAAAAGAATAATTATGTCCTGTATCCAAATAGGACATTGAAGGCCAGGTATTTATAAGCTACCTCTGCCTGTAGGGAACATGGCTACCAGGCCTGCTGTAAATTTTCTAATCCCCATCCACTGGTCTAGGTTGTGCTTAAATTAGGTAAAGGGCAAACAGCTTCACATGTATGGGAAGCCAGTTCCATAGGAGGGGTAGTCTGTGGGGCACACAATTGCCACTCTAGCATCTTCTATTTAAGTCACAGACAAAATCCAGGTCCCTAGACCTTATATTTCTGGTACTGTTTGACTTACAAACATGCAGGAGATTCTTAAGTGTGGGGTTTGCGGATGCCTTGTACAAACATGCAGGAGATTCTTAAGTGTGGGGTTTGCGGATGCCTTGTAAGCCAGACATAGATCACCCCTCAGCAGTTTATAGGAGCGGTCTGTGTAAGGAAGGTTTGTTAACCCTTATATTTTTTTTGTAAGGAATCTCTGAGGTCACCCTAGTTTCTGCATATGCCTGGTCAGCTACATACCAAAGGGAGCATTGTACTCGATTATTTGTCTGATAAGGGCAGAGTACAGTGGGATAATGACCTCTTTGGACCTAGATGCCATGCCCTTACTAGTACAATAAAAATGTCTTCAATAGCTCTATGGCAATAAAGGTGACAATAATCAAAGGATAAATCACTTTCAGTGCTCAAAGACAGTGAAGAAAGTGCCTCTGAGCACTGAAAGTGGTTTATCTTCTCAATAGTAGATGTAAATTCTGGCAGAAAAAGCTAGATGAAGAAATCTCTTAAGTTGTTTACATTAATTTCACTGCAATAAAAGTGCATATTCCATACGCTTTTGTTTTGCATTTCATTAGCATCTCAAAGAGCCATTGAACAGATAATTGAAAGCATGGTATATGCTGTAAACATAGTTATACTATGTTAATGTGAGGGCAGAAACATGAAGAACATAATAAATGACTAATATACGCACTCTGAACAGATCAAAATAACATCAAGTTATATAAGACCAAAATGTAAAATAAGAATGGCAACAATAACATAAATTGGTCATATTCCAATGGTAGGTGGACTGAAGTCTGGCACAGATAAGTGAGAGCAATTGTTCAAATGCCAAAACCTGAAAATAAGCAAGCACTACAGAGATTCCTACAAATTGTGCAATATCTTGCAAGTTTTGTACCTATGTCTGAGACAACTATGGCCCAAAGAATACTGTTAGTGCAAGCTATAACATGGTAATTGTGCTATGAGCAACAAAATATTTATAAACTACTTGAGAAACTTCCAAGATGCACAAATGTTATAGTACTTTGTTGTAAACATGCAAGCTGTGTTCCAAGTAGAATGGTATAGCAGCTGTAAACCTACAAGAGAATAAAACAGTTGCCTGTGGGTCAGCAGCATTTATAGATGCATGAAAAAAATATGCACAAATTCAAACACTGTTAGCAGTAGAGAATGGATATGAGAAATTCAGTAAATATGTTTCTGGTCAAAAAGTACAAGTAAAAACAGGTCATTGCAAACCTTGCAAGTCATGTTCAGAAAGACTATACATGTGGTACTTGTAAGATTCCACATGAGGATACTGTGACTTGAAACTTAAATACAGACCAGACAAGAGGCTATCTATATAGCTATAATATATATATATATATATATATATATATATATATATATATATATATATATATATATATATATATATGTATATATACACACACACACACACACGTGTATGTGTGTTGGGTATAACATATCTACTAGTCATGGTGGATATAAATAAATAGCAAAAAATGGCGTTGTCTCCAATTCAGCTGGTCAATCTGGGTATCTTGAGACAATGCTACAATTGTCTCATGTACACAGACAACCCTCTCCTCCTCCCAACAAACACAAATACATGTGAGAGATGCAACTATATAGCCAAAGTGGAGGCTGAACTCTCTCAACTCAGGGCTGGCATGACCAGATAGGAGGAGATGGCAACCACACACACAACAATCCCAGTCCCAAATAGACCTACCACAACTGCAAACCAAACACATAAAAACACAAAGACATACTCGGAGGCTCTAATAAAAAAAACATACCAAAACAACAGAGGCTCCCAAAGCAGACATCCAAAAATCCACCACCTCAAGACAAAACACATGCAACACATACTTCAATAAATCAGTGTGTCAACCAATCACAGCCCTTAAGGCCAAACACCTTGCCTGATACACTAGTAATAGGTGACTCTATAGTCAGACACACTGATGTCCCGCTGACCAGGCTGAACAAGGAGAAGGTGACTGTGAGCTGTCTATCAGGAGCCAGGATCAGCCACATAACACACACACTCAAGTCACTCCAAAGCAAGTACAAATATGACTCCGTCATTGTCCATGCTGGTGTGAATGACCTGAGACGTACCTCCCTGGACTACATGAAAAGAGACATAGAGGAGCTCTCCGATTATGTAGCCCAGGCTGGTATGACCCTGACTCTGAGCAGCATCTTGCCCTCACCAAGAATGATACCACAATACAAAGACAAGATGATCAATTTTAACAATTGGCTCAAGTACTGGTGTCATTCTAAGGGGATCCAATGTCTGTCTGACTGGGATGACATGTTGGACAAGCCACGCTGCTTCACAAGGGATGGCTTACACCTGTCACCACTGGGCTTCCGGATATTGGCTAAGGCTCTTGCCACCCCCATAGTGCCTTTTTTAGGCAAGGCTCAAAAGACAAACCCACCTCCTTAGAAAACAAAAATGAAAAAAAACTAAGGGTAATGCTGCTCAACGCCAGAAGTCTACATCTCAAGATGCAGGCACTTGATGCACTCCTCAGCATGGAAAACATCGACGTCTGTGCAGTAACTGAAACCTGGTTCAAGGCTCCTGAGAGCACCCCAGCACTACCAGGCTATACCTCGTATCATTCTTTTCGGTCCCAAAACCCGGGCCGAACCACAGAGGGAGGGGGAGTGTCCATATTCATCAAGGACACCCACACCTCCAGGTTAGTAGCAACACATGAAGCATCAGAGACCATACAGGTGCAACTAACCATAGGCAAAACTGCTATACAACTGGTAGCATGTTACAGATCACCCTCCCAATCTCAAGAACCCCACTCAGCCTTCCTGAAGACATTGGAGGATATGAATGTATCACAAAATACCATCATACTGGGAGACTTCAACTACCCAAACATAGATTGGGTACATTATTCTAGCCCTAATACCCTAGCCCAAAGGTTCCTGGAATTCATAAATTCAAATACTGGAACAACTGGTCACCTCTCCCACTAGGGGAGATAATATACTAGACCTGGTCATCACAAACATGGGGACAAAATGCTCCACACCGGAAGTATACCCCTCACTAGTGAGATCTGACAACAAACTAATCACCCTGGAGATACATATCCCAACTCCACCCCCAGCACAAAAGACCACCATGAAAAACTTCTGAAAAGCAGACTTCATTCTTCTTAAGACTGAGATGGTATCCTTTAAGCCCACATCCCACAATGCCGAATCCTTCACAAATGCTTTCTATGGACATCTCCAAGAATGCATGGATCATGCAATCCCAAACAAATCCAAGTCCCTCTCCACCAAAGGTAAGTGTCCTGTCTGGTGGACCTCAGCCATAAACAAATTGTATAACAAAAGAAGAAAGCTACTGCATGTCAGAGCAAAATCCCATGAAGTGAAGACATCACTGATCAACATTAACAGAAAACTACGTTCTCTCATAAAAACATCCAAGGCCAACTTTGAGAGAAAAATCACTAAGGACACTAAAGATAACCACAAAGCCTTCTTCAGCTATGTTAGAAACCTGGGCAGAAACCCTCAGATATGCTCAGAGTTGGTTCAAAACAACAAAAAATACACTGAACCCACAGATATTGCCAACATTCTGGCTGACAGGTTCAGTACAAATTTCTCCCCTCCTTCACCCCCAAAAGAAGAAATACTTATCCCAGCTGAATGTAATCTCCCTGTCATCTCAGATGTCCAAGTGAGAACTGCCCTAAACAAAGCAAAAAATACAGCATCAATGGGACCTGATGGTATCCCGGGTTGCGTGTTACGTGAACTCCAAGAGGAGCTAAACCCACACATAAAAATGCTATTTAACCTTAGCCTTACTTCGGGATATGTACCTGAACACTGGCGTACAGCAACAGTGGTCCCACTCCACAAGGGGGGTGCCTCTACAGACGCTGGAAACTACCGCCCCATAAGCTTAACCGGCCTGGTCTGCAAAGCTATGGAAAGAATCATTATGGAACTCATAAACAGAGACATAGGGGACCTACAGACACTTGACCCCACCCAGTTCGGCTTTGTAAAGGGCAGATCCTGCCTTTTACACCTGGTTGACTTTTTCAAAACAGTCACTAGAGCCATTGATGAGGGCAAAGCAGTCCATACAGCATACCTGGACTTGGCTAAGGCATTCGACACAATACCCCACTAAGGCATCATAGATAAGCTCAACAGCTTAAAAGTAAACCCTTATGTCACTAGATGGGTTGCAAACTGGCTAAAGGACAGAACCCATAAAGTTAAAATCGCTGGAGCAATGTCAGACTCAAAGCCAGTCACAAGTGGTGTCCCACAGGGATCTGTCCTGGGACCCCTCTTGTTCGGCATTTACTTCTCAGATGTTAAAGCAAACATGGGAGGGATGTGGCTGACAAAGTTCACAGATGACTGCAAACTAGGCGCCATAGTCGATACACCAGCAGACACACACATCCTACAAAAAGGCCTCACAGAAATGGACAACTGGTACCAGAGTCACGGCCTTAAACTAAATGCCAAAAAATGTATAGTCATCCCCTTTGGGAAAAACAAAGTACCCACAAATTATCACATAGACAGCAACCCACTGAGTACGGAAAAAGTAATCAGAGACCTAGGGACCCAAGTCGACAGTGACCTCTCATTTGACACCCACGTTGCCAAAGTGGTTAGAAAAACATTCTACCTTGCTCACCTCATCATGAAGGGATTCACATCCAGATCCAAGGATGTCATTGTACCCCTATATTCCTCCCTCATCAGACCCATGATTGAGTACAATGCCCCATTTGGTATGTACCTCACCCGGCATTTGCAACAGCTGGAGAGACCACAAAAGTACCTCACCAAGAGGATCAAGGGTCTCCAACATATGTCTTATTCTGCCAGACTAAAGAAACTTCAGCTCTATTCAGTAGCATACCGCCTGCTCAGAGGTGATCTCTGCCTGAAGTACAAGGCCATGTCAAATCAGGATCTGATGGACATGCTCCACCTCAAAAAATCCAAATAGATCAAGACCACGAGAGCTAAAGACATAAACCTCAGCACAAGTATGAATAGGACATGCTGGAGGGATAGATTCATAACCCAGAGGCTTCCCATGCTTTGGAACAAGATCCCAGTTCGTATTAGGCAGAGCCCCTCACTGGCTCTCTTCAAGAGAAATCTTGATGAGTGGATGGGAGATCGTAAGTTTACTCCAGGGGTCACATCTGTGTCACTGCTAGACAGGGGCACAGTAAACTAATTCTATTATATAAGGGGACCTTCATTGTGTCACTACTAAGACAGAGGCACAGTATTCTAAATTTATTCTGTACATTTTTTGTACCATTTCATGGGGTGGCAAAAGCCACATCACTATGGCTAGGCTTACAAATGCACCAAGGCAGATAGCCTAGTACTATACTATGAAACTATGAAACTATGAAAGAAAAAGTAACAAATTGAAATGATATGCAGACACTGATTTACAAATGCAGTTGCTGAAAGAAGTGATGCTGAGAGGCAGGCCTAATCAACATTTCAGGTAAGGGAAGAAATTTATACTTACTTTCTTTCAAGGAAAAAATAACATGAATAATTCTCATTTGACTGAGAAGACAGATACTTGAAAGCATACATCAATTAGTCTGGGGTGGTAAAGCACAAAAAAGAGCATAAGACATGATGCATTGCCAAGAAATGCTGACTCTTATCAAGACGCAGAATTATGCCACATGCAGTTTATTTCCACATAGGGCTGCTGAGTTATGTTTGGGTGAAGCTTCACTGGTTTAAGCTTAATCCAGAATAAAACACAAAAATCATTTGTTGCAGAAGACAAGCCACCCTGCACCTCAAGTGAGGGACTTTAACAGTCACAACCTCACTTATATGTACTACCACCATATTAACACAGCAGAAAAGAAAAAAAAAGTCCAGAAATAGTGAATCACTGATGGAGCTGTGATTGACACAGTGAAGCCTATAATATTCTAATTTACAGTTGCAACTTATCAAATTTGATTGATGAGTTGCAACATCATCCAGTTCAAACTTGATTTTTAGTCGGTAAACAACAATGCAATACATACCACAACAGAGATTTGTAGATGTTCCAAGGCCATTTAATCTTATGACCATTTATGCACTGCCAGTATACCCCCCTCAGGCCACACCATCTTTCTTCAGGGGAGCCATACAGTGTAATCCTGGAGAAAATTTGTGAATGCCTATCCAGTCATAAAGGTTATGTTAAAGAAAGCTAGTGAGCTGCAAAAGTTAACATGCAAGAGGAGTCTATTCCAAAGGTTTGGAAGTTTCTGAGTGTATGAACTTGTCCCTCCACTGAGTTTTATTTATCTGTTGGTTAAGATATAAGTCTCTTATTTTATTGGTAGAGCCTCTGGACTTGCAGATATATGGAAGGTCAAAGATAAGTGTGTCTCTTATAGTGCAGTAATCAAGGTGGGGCTCTCCCCTCAAAATTTTGTAAGACACTGAGTAAAGGGATAGGGCTTCCAGCCTCTCCTGATATCTCAGAGAGTTTAGGCCTGTGATTTTTTTAGGAACCCTTGGGATCTTTCTAATTGTTTGATTTGTTTAGTGAGATATATCCCTAAGGAGACACTGTACTCAAAAATTGGTCTGATCAATGCTATGTATAATGGAGTAATCACCCATTTAAACTTTGAAGATATTTCCTTTACAATTAACTGTTCTTAATAAAAACATTTCCTACAAAACATTGTCACATTATGGTAAAAAGAGAGGGTATTATCAACCCAAGTCCCTAGGTCCCTGAATACATTTTTGTTACTTACTGGTGTGTTCTCTATATAATATGATGGGGGAGGGGGTTGTCTGACAAAAGTAACAATGCTACACTTTTTTGCTTTTAGCTTTTGCTCATTTTTGGTACATCAAGAGTTTACCATGGAGAGTTCTTGCTAGAGGATTTGGGTGTCAGAGGATAACTTAACAACCCCGCTTTGCTGTCATATGCAAATGAAAGTTATGTACTTACCATCATGACTTATCCATGTTGTTGTCTTTCATTCAGTTCGACAACTGGGTTACTGGATCAGACCTTTGCACTTTTTTAGGAGCTTGGATTCATGGCTCTAACTCCCCCTACTCATAATTTCTGGTGGTTCCCCGATTGCTTCAGATCAAGTTTGCCTACTTACAGCTATAAATATCTTCTAGGAAACATAAAACAGACTTAGCTGGACACCCTATCTGACAAATAGGATATAAATAAATAGCAAAAAATGGCTGTCCAAGAGTCTCTGGTCAGGTCCGACTTGGAGAATGACAACTTAGGATGGGGATTGGAGTGAGAGATGTTGAACTGAATAAAACAAGACAACACTAATCTAGCTTTATGGTAAGTTCATAACTTTTGTATCCATCTTTTTAGCCAATTCAACAAGTGGGACAGATTCCAAGCTACCCAAAACCCAAGTGGTTTCAAGGAAGGTTATTGTTAAGAATGACGGAGCCTAATTATCTACAGGATCTGGCTTGTACATCCAGTTTGTAATGCAACACAAAGGTATGAACAGTAAACCAACTGCAGCATACATTTAATTTATGGGAACCCTATCCATAAAGCCAGTGGAGGTAGAGCCTTTGATTTGCCATGTAAAGTCAGTCCCATTTTTTCATAATTGAAAGCAATACAGTTGGAAAGCCAGCTGGGCAGTGTTACTTTAGAGACTTTTTCACCTAACTTAGTTTTTGAAAAGACAAGGAACAGTTGATCAGATTTGCTGGTATCCTTTTTCCTATGTAAATAAAACCTGAGTTGACAATGAACATCTAGCAAATGTAAGGTATATTTCCTTTCTTTGAGAACTTTGGGAAAAACACTGATAGAGTGACAGTTGATTAAGGTTTGATTCAGAGGCCACCCTGGAAAGAAAGTAAGAATTTGTTCTCAAAGATTCTCTATCTTTATGAAAAAAACATATATGGAGGTTTACAATGATAAGGCTTACAACTCCAAGATCCTTCTTGCAGATGTGATAGCCAGCAAAAAGACAGCCTTCCAAGAAATGAATTTTAGATCCACAGCAGAAGCAGGCTTGACTGGACCTTTTGCAAACCTTGAAGCATGATAAATATATCCCAAGAGGGAACCAGATTCATGATCAGGGGTCTTAAAAAGAAGCTTTCTTTCTAAAATGTCTTAGAAATCTTTGAGGAAGCAATAGAAGTCTGATTTTGCCCCACATGAAAATTGGAAATTACTTCTACCTGCACTTTAGACTGGATCTTTTGTGAAACAATTCTGCCAGAAAATCTAAAATCCATCTAAGGGGATCTGAGAAAAGATCTAAACCTCTGGAACATAATCATATGGTAAATTTTTTCCATTTGTGAAGGTAAATCTTTCTGGTGTTTGGTTTTTGTAAGGAGGATAAAATCTAAATAATTGGGCAGACAGCCTGGTATCCCTGGCCACCAGTAAAATTACAGTAATCATGGTTAATTTCAGTGTTTTTAGATATTGTTGAAGCTGACTATACTACAGTGTTATACTCAAGGTCTGGACAAGGTTCCAACACCCAAGGCAGGTGCATTAGATGAGGCTAAAGAAAAGGGAACCAAACATGCCAGGCCAAAGGGGAGCAATGAGGATAATTTTGGCTTTGCACTGCCTAGTTTTCTAAAGAAATATTGTTATTAGAGGAAAGGATGGAAAAGCATAAAAAAGGCATCAGTTGTGGACTAGACAATGCATCTGTGTCTGTCCTTGTGGAGGGATCTGGGGAAAGTAATTGCTGCACTTGTTTATGTAAGTAACAAAAAAAAAATCACATCTGATTGAGGGGACCACTCATGGGGCTGAAGAACAGACTTGCTCAGTTTGTCCACCAGAACAATGGAAGTCTCTGGGATGTGCACTGTGATTAGAAAGTGACAGGAAGACATTGTCCATTGCTACACTTTCATGACTTCCCAGACCAGTGAATATGAACAGGTTCCTCACTGTTTGTTAATATACCAGACCACCACCATGTTGCCCATCTGGATGAAGATCACACCCTTGGGGAGGGAGTCATGAAAGGCCTGCAATGCTAAGACTGCCCTCATCTCCAAGACATTGATATGAAGACTGGCCTCTGTCAATGACCAAGAACCTTGAACAGTCTTCCCCTTGAAATGCACCCCCACCCCATAAAGAAAGCATCAATGGTTACAGTGGTTACTGGAGGCAGTGGGTTGAACAGTCAATTCCATGACACTATAGGGGAAGTCAACCACCAACTGATGCATTTTGTGCATATTGGTGTGAGATATACCGGTGCATGAAGGGAATGTAACATCAAGGACCACTGAACAGATACAGTCCACTGCAGCACTCTCACGTAATATCTTGATTGAGGAACTAGCATGATTGAAGCAGCCATCAAACCCAACAGCCAGAGAATAAGTCTTGCTAAGAGCCAAAGTCATGAAGGACCTCTGCTGCTACCTGATGAAGGGACAGTATTCTTGACTGCGGAAGTTTGGCTTTTTGAGAATTTGTGTTCAGGTGGTATCCAATAAACTCTACCTTCTGCTTTGGTGTTAGCTGAGTCTTGGCAAGACTGATAATAATCCCCAACTGTGGAGCAAAATAGAGCAAGAAGTCCTTTCACTGAACTTTTATATCTTTGGCTGGTGCAGGAAGGAGCCAATCATCTAAATATGAGAATATCTAGAACCCTCAGCCTGAGATATGCTGCTTCCACTGCCATGCTGTGGTGAGGCCAAAGGGCAGTGCTCTGAACTGACAATGATTGGCTCCCAGCTGGAAACAAAGAAATCACCTGGACTGCTTTGCTACCATGATATGATACTATACATCCTAGAGATTCATGAAGCACATCCACTCACCCTTCCTTGGAAGAGGAAGAATGGACTAAATAGTGACCATCCAGAATTTTGTCTGTTTCAAAAACTGCTTGAGATGGCTTAGGTCCAAGATGGACCTTATGGTCCCTATTTTCTTTGGAACTTAAAACAGTCTTAAAGACTCCAAATCCTGACTGGTCTGGGGGACTTGCTGGATTGCTTTCTTTTCTAACAATTTTTTTACTTCAGCTGCTGTAGATTCCATCTGACTGGCTGGGAAGTTAGGAGTGTTCTTCTTCTGAGGAGGGGAATCAAAATGAATAATACAGTATCCAGTGGTTGTCCTCTGCACCCATGAATCTTCACTGATAGTCTGGCATGCATGAAGGTGCATGGATAAGTGCGCCCTGACTGCCTCCAGACTGCAGCAGTCAGGCAACTATTCAGGAGCACTGGTAGTGTTTCTCTGTGAAAAGACTGTAAAACCCTTGATTTTGTGGCATGCCTCTTTCCCTGGGGTAACATTCATTTAAGTTACTGCCTGCCTCTGCTCAGGGGAGGTCTATGTGTAGAGGCACCCTGGCCAAAACCCTGGGAATTTTGGGACTAAAGCTGGATTAATTTCGCAGACAGGATCTTGTCTTCCTACTTGCTCCTGGTAAGTGTTTCCTTAACTTTAAGTCTGAACAGGTTTGCACCATCAAAGTGAGCATTAATGAAGGATGTCTTGAAGCCTTCCACAAAGTCCCAGAGGCACATCCAGACATGCCAATGAAAAACAATTATGGTGCCTGCTGCCCTGGCTCTACCATCAGCTATATTGAAAAGCAAATACATGGATATATTAATCATTGACTTTGAGGGTAGACAACTGGTGGCTGCTGAAACAGTCATGTCATCTTCTGGAGGGCCCTTATTCCTGTTGGACCTAGTCCTGGGGGCCAACAAAATCTTATCTGGTTTTCATCTAATTGGGTCCACCACATCATGTTCCTTCCATGCCCACTGAAAAACTAGGCCTATTAATTTGTCAGTGGACAGAACCATCCAGGAGGTAGAAAAACAATCCCTAAATATCACAAGGGACACAGACTCCTCAGAAAACCAACCCCCCTTTCCTTCATTAACTCCTGAATGTCTCCAAAGGAGAAGTCTTCTAGAGGGGAATGTGGGGAACCCTCTCCCTCATCAAAATCTGTGCCTTCAGTGACTGACTCCAGTGAAGAGTCCAAATGCCTCATCTTACAAGCCTGTTTTCTTGTTATCTCCAATATGGGTTTCCAGAGAAAGCTCAGATTTGGGCAGGGAGCTCACCTGGCAAGAAACTCTGAGGCTGAAGGAGACTGATTGTCCCTGTCAATTAGGATGAGCAGTTATGGAAACAGGACCCACAAGAGTTTGGAACAGAGCTGAGTATAGCAGAGACACCTCTTCTCTCAACCTAGAAAAAACATTCTCAAATGCATTGAAGTCTGAAGATGAAATTTAGGATGAGATAGGACTTATCCAATCTACAGGGGGAAATGGTGGGGTGCCCTTGACACTGATCTAACCAGGATTTGAGGCCAAAAAAGGCTTTGAACTGCTGAGCACTGAGGCACCTAGGGGAAGGGATGGCTTGGAGCATTTTGGAATCAACCCAAACCCCAAACCTTGGGTCCAGGGCTTAGCCTCTGAGGCTCATCCCATTCTGACAAGGCTGGAGTTGACAGAGTGATGGAAACTGTCATGGTCAAATTTAAAAAGGCTATTTTCACCAACACATGTCCTCTACATGGGGCAGATTTGGGTCCGTGGGCTTCAGATCCAAACGTTGGACTGGAAAAGGAGAAGCCAGTGGTGGGGCAGCATTGACTGTACTTGCTGGCCCCAAAAGTGTCAATGCTGGGATGACCCCCCCCCCCAGTTGAATCAGTATCCAAAGGAACTTTCACATCATCCTGTTGACATTGGCTTCTGAAAGACTTCCAGCAACTGAAGGACTTTAAGGATGAATCCACAGAAGGGGGCTGAGAAGAATGTTTCTTGTGCAGGAATGGGGAATGAAACATTGAACTCACCGGCTCTGGTGAAAAACTTAGGGGGAGAATGCAACTGGATCCAACAAGGCTCCAGTTTCAAGCACCTAAGTGTCTTTGGGGCAAGGCTGGAAAACTCCAATAGATTCTGTCACCTTTTCCTGGATTTTTCTGATTTTTTTCCTTGCTCTTTTTCTCTACTAAACTCCTTAGGCTTTTCTCTCCTGAAACTTGTACTGTGTGGGTTTAGTTTTTGAGTCAGTTTATTATCCTTCTTTTCACATATGGGAAACTTTTAACACATTTAGCTTTTGTATGAAGTCAGCATGTGAAATGGTGTTGAAAGCCTTAGCCAAGTCAAGATAAGCAGTGTGTATCACATGGCCACCATCTATGGACTCCATTACCATTTTAAAAAAAGTTTACCAGATTCGATAAACAGGGCATACCCTTCACAAAGACAAATGGTTGGGGGTAAAGCTTGGTAAAATTATTGACACTGTAGTTAATGATATCAGTTATTATGTATTCCATGGCTTTGCAGAACAAGCTTGTATCACTGATAAGCCTGTAATTACCTGGGTTGCTTGTAAGGCCACCCTTATTTATTTATACTTTGTTGACTATCCTGTTAGGCCAATGGCCTAGTTTCAGGAAAGATCCAAGGTGGTATCCATACTGACTAGGGAATATTTGGCCAGAGCAATGATCATTGCTGCAAGTGGACTAATTTTGGAGGAACACTTCCTGTTTCCATTCCAGGCACAGAGGTGGCCCCGAGAAACAGGAAGACAGATGGAGAGAGAAGATGATGATGGAGTGGCGAAAAAAAAGAAGGAGAAAGCAAATATTGAGACTGGAGAATATGTGCAGGATTCTGAGGAAATGTATCAAAGCAACATCAAATGATGGATGTATAATTACAATAGGAGGATTTACTTAAAGAAATGGTGGTACAAAGTGAGCCAGAAAATAAAAGACGTTTCCTGGGAGGACATTATAGAGAAAATACAAAAGATTTATGCAGAGACAATCTTGAAGAATAGTGGTAAGATAAAAAAGAAAAGCATATGTCGAGAAAGTAAAAGAAGGCAAAAGTGCAGTAGCAGAAAAGAAGGCAGAAGAAAATGAAAAACAGAAGTACATGGTAAGGATTCAAAGTAAAGAAGACAAGGAAATGGAGAGGTATGACGTGTGGGACAATTTAATAGCTCCTTTGGGTGTAAAAGCACATGATGCAAGAGCATTTATTCTTATTAACAAAGATACATTTTGTGACATTATATTTGGGACTGGTTTCAATGGAAATTTTTCTTGGACAATATGAGAAAAAGAAAGACTGTACCATGTAATTTTCATGTGATAAAAGCATTTAACAGGGAAACAAAAAAGAAAATTCTTGTATAATTTCAAAAAGAAGTAGAAAGAGAGACTTTGAAAGGACATTTACAAGCTTTATGTAAAGAAGAACTAGACATTGAAAAGTTTATGACAAAAGGGGTTTATTTAGGGGATGGCTGAAATTGTAATATTGTGTCAAAAGTGTTAAGAATAAAAGAGAAAAAAATATATACATATACCAAGCTGGATAAATGTGGACGGGAATAAGGGTGTTGTACAATACTGGGGACAACCCAAAACATTTTTTGTGTGTGGAAAAGAATTGCTAAGTAACTCTGACAAAAGAAAATGTTATATTTGTGGGGAAGTGAGGCACGATGCAAAAAAAATGTGAATTAAAATGTTATAAATGTAACAAAATCAGACATTTATGGATGGATTGCAAAAATGAAAATAAGAATAAGGAAAAAGAAGGAAGAGAAGAAAATGAACAAAGAAGAAATTTTAGAATTACTAGAAATAGAAGAAAAATTAAATTAGAGAAAAAATAATAAAGAGGACATACAACAAAGTTCTGAAATAAATGATGATATAAATTGGGAAGTAGTAAAATGGAAACATTCTATTGGTTAAAGGATAAATGACAGAAAAAGAAAAGGGATAAGTACAAAAGGAAAAAAAAAGAGAAAATGGATGAAAAAGATTCACTCACACACACACACACACACACACACACACACACACACACACACACACACACACACACACACACACACACACACACACACACACACACACAAGGTACAGTGTTTGATTCTTATCTTGGAGAAGGAATTCGGCTAAGCTTAGAATAGTCTGTTAAGACAGCTAACCTAGTAATTAGCTATAAACTTATAAAACCATACATAAAAAGAAAATAAAAATGTTAGAATATCTTCTGTATGTGTGAATAGTATTAAGAATATAGTAAGAAGAATAGACATTTTGGAGTGGTGTAATACATGTGATCTAGATATAATTATATTAGAAGACACAACATTTTTAACAAATAAAGATTACAAACAGAGATATTATGGGGAGGAAAAATAATATGGAGTTTGGGAAATGAGTGATGTTCTGGAATAGTCATATTCTGTAGAAATACTGTAAAGATATTAGATGTAACTTTAACAAAATGGGAGATTAACCATTATAGATTTAAAATGGATAGAACAAGTATATAGAATTCTAATATTATATGCTTATACTAATTGTAAAAAAATGAATGCTTATTTCATCAGATTTTAGACTATGTCAGGTCACTCCAAAGCAAGTACAAATATGACTCCGTCATTGTCCATGCTGGTGTGAATGACCTGAGATGTACCTCCCTGGACTACATGAAAAGAGACATAGAGGAGCTCTCCGATTATGTAGCCCAGGCTGGTATGACCCTGACCCTGAGCAGCATCTTGCCCTCACCAAGAATGATACCACAATACAAAGACAAGATGATCAGCTTTAACAATTGGCTCAAGTACTGGTGTCATTCTAAGGGGATACAATGTCTGTCTGCCTGGGATGATATGTTGGACAAGCCACGCTGCTTCGCAAGGGATGGCTTACACCTGTCACCACTGGGCTTCCGGATATTGGCTAAGGCTCTTGCCACCCCCATAGTGCCTTTTTTAGGCAAGGCTCAAAAGACAAACCCACCTCCTTAGAAAACAAAAATGGAAAAAAACTAAGGGTAATGCTGCTCAATGCCTGAAGTCTAAATCTCAAGATGCAGGCACTTGATGCACTCCTCAGCATGGAGAACATCGACGTCTGTGCAGTAACTGAAACCTGGTTCAATGCCCCTGAGAGCACCCCAGCGCTACCAAGCTATACCTCATATCATGCTTTTCAGCCCCAAAACCCGGGCTGAACCACAAAGGGAGGGGGATTGTCCATATTCATAAAGGACGCCCACACCTCCAGGTTAGTAGCAACACATGAAGCATCAGAGACCATGCAGGTGCAACTAACCATAGGCAAAACTGCTATACAACTGGTAGCATGTTACAGACCACCCTCCCAATATCAAGAACCCCACTCAGCCTTCCTGAAGACATTGGAGGATATGAATGCATCACAAAATACCATCATACTGGGAGACTTCAACTACCCAAACATGGATTGGGTACATTATTCTAGCCCTGATACCCTAGCCCAAAGGTTCCTGGAATTCATAAATTCAAATGCACTGGAATAACTAGTCACCTCTCCCACTAGGGGAGATAATATACTAGACCTGATCATCACAAACATGGGGACAAAATGCTCCACACCGGAAGTATACCCCTCACTAGTGAGATCTGACCACAAACTAATCACCCTGGATATACATATCCCACCTCCATCCCCAGAACAAAAGACCACAGTGAAAAACTTCTCAAAAGCAGACTTCACTCTTCTTAAGACTGAGATGGTATCCATTAAGCCCACTGTGCCAGTGGATACCACATCCCACCATGCCGAATCCTTCACAAATGCTTTCTATGGACATCTCCAAGAATGCATGGATCATGCAATCCCAAACAAATCCAAGTCCCTCTCCACCAAATGTAAGCATCCTGTCTGGTGGACCTCAGCCATAAACAAATTGTATAACAAAAGAAGGAAGCTACTGCACGTCAGAGCGAAATCCCATGAAGGGAAGACATCTCTGATCAACATTAGCAGAAAACTACATTCTCTCATAAAAACATCCAAAGCAAACTTTGAGAGAAAAATCGCTAAGGACACTAAAGATAACCACAAAGCCTTCTTCAGCTATGTTAGAAACCTGGGCGGAAACCCTCAGATATGCTCAGAGTTGGTTCACAACAACAAAAACTACACTGAACCCACAGATATTGCTAACATTCTGGCTGAAAGGTTCAGTGCAAATGTCTCCCCTCCTTCACCCCCAAAAGAAGAAATACTTATCCCAGCTGAATGTAATCTCCCTGTCATCTCAGATGTCCAAGTGAGAACCGCCCTAAACAAAGCAAAAAACACAGCATCAATGGGACCTGACGGTATCCCAGGGTGCGTGTTACGTGAACTCCAAGAGGAGCTAAACCCACACATAAAAATGCTATTTAACCTTAGCCTTACTTCGGGATATGTACCTGAACACTGGCGTACAGCAACAGTGGTCCCACTCCACAAGGGGGTGCCTCTATAGACCCTGGAAACTACCGCCCCATAAGCTTAACTAGCCTGGTCTGCAAAGCTATGGAAAGAATCATTATGGAACTCATAAACAGAGACATAGGGGACCTACAGACACTTGACCCCACCCAGTTCGGCTTTGTAAAGGGCAGATCCTGCCTTTTACACCTGGTTGACTTTATCAAAACAGTCATTAGAGCCATTGATTAGGGCAAAGCAGTCCATACAGCATACCTGGACTTAGCTAAGGCCTTCAACACAATACCCCACTCAGGCATCATAGATAAGCTAAACAGCTTAAAAGTAAACCCTTATGTCACTAGATGGATTGCAAACTGGCTAAAGGACAGAACCCATAAAGTTAAAATCGCTGGAGCAATGTCAGACTCAAAGCCAGTCACAAGTGGTGTCCCACAGGGATCTGTCCTGGGACCCCTCTTGTTCAGCATTTATTTCTCAGATGTTAAAGCAAACATGGGAGGGCTGTGGCTGACAAAGTTCGCAGATGACTGCAAACTAGGCGCCATAGTCGATACACCAGCAGACACACACATCCTACAAAAAGGCCTCACTGAAACAGACAACTGGTGCCGTAGTCACGGCCTTAAACTAAATGCCAAAAAATGTATAGTCATCCCTTTTGGAAAAAATAAAGTACCCACAAATTATTACATAGACAGCAACCCACTGAGTATGGAAAAAGTAATCAGAGACCTAGGGACTCAAGTAGACAGTGACCTCTCATTTGACACCCACGTTGCCAAAGTGGTTAGAAAAACATTCTACCTTGCACACCTCATCATGAAGGAATTCACATCCAGATCCAAGGATGTCATTGTACCCCTATATTCCTCCCTCATCAGACCCATGATTGAGTACAATGCCCCATTTGGTATGTACCTCACCCGGCATTTGCAACAGCTGGAGAGACCACAAAAGTACCTCACCAAAAGGATCAAGCATCTCCAACATATGTCTTATTCTGCCAGACTAAAGAAACTTCAGCTCTATTCAGTAGCATACCGCCTGCTCAGAGGTGATCTCTGCCTGACGTACAAGGCCATGTCCAATCAGGACCATGACAGCTAAAGACTTAAACCTCGGCACAAGTATGAATAGGACATGCTGGAGGGATAGATTCATAACCCAGAGGCTTCCCATGCTTTGGAACAGGATCCCAGTTCGTATTAGGCAGAGCCCCTCACTGACTTTCTTCAAGAGAAATATTGATGAGTGGATGGGAGATCGTAAGTTTACCCCAGGGGTCACATCTGTGTCACTGCTAGACAGGGGCACAGTAAGCTAATTCTATTATATAAGGGGACCTTCATTGTGTCACTACTAGACAGAGGAACAGTATTCTAGATTTATTCTGTACATTTTTGTACCATTTCATGGGGTGGCAAAAGCCACATCACTATGGCTAGGCTTACAAATGCCCCAGGGCAGATAGCCTAGTACTATACTATGAAACTATGAAACTATGTAGTGATAAATATGAATACTATAATAACAGCAGACTTTAACTGGTATTTAAGAGACAAGTGTAAAAAAAAAAGTTATGTACTCACCATAACATTCCATCTGTGTTGTCCATTTTCATTCTTCCTCAACAATTAGGTTTGAATCCAATCCTCAGATCTGACTCAGCCATTATTTTCAGCTTGTGGCCACTAACAACATCTCGAGCTCCTCCCTTACCCACAATACTCTATCCCCTATCATACCTCACATGTTGTTTGCTGGCTTATAGCATAAAGGGAAATATTAGCAACATATTAACAAAAATCTGTATCTGGAGCTCAACATAAGTAACAATGGTTCCTTATAAGGTCTTGTTCTTCCAGAAGCCTTAGTTCAAAGGTAGGGGTTGATGGGAGGGAAGTTGAGGAAGAATAAAAATGGACAACACAGATGGAATGTTATGGTGAGTACATAACTTCTTTATCAATTTTCATTCATTCCTCAACAATTGGGACAGAGTCCACAGCTACCAGAAATCGTGGGAGGACTCTAAGAAAGGATATTACTGAGCACTGTTGAGCCAAAGGCTGCTCTTCCCCCTGAGACCAGAACCAATTTGTAATGAGTAATAAAGATATGAGGATTAGCTCAAGTAGCAGTCACCCATGGAAGCTCTGGAAAGAAATGCTGAAGATGTTGCCATGAACCTGGTTGAATGGGCTGTCAATTGTTTTGGTAAAGAAAGGCCTAAATTGTTATGGACAAAAGATATACAATCTGTAAGCTACTTGTCTAAGGTTGCCTTTGTGACTGGCTTGCCCAATTTGTAATTTGCAAATAAAACAAACAACTGATCTGTTTTCCTATTTTTTTTTTGTTCTATGTAAGTAAAAATGCAATTGTCTATGAATGTCAACTTAGTCTAACATATATTCATCTCTATTTTTAAAATTTGGAAAGAAAACTGGCAAATTAATAGATTGGTTAATGTTTGATTCTGGCACTATGTTAGGAAGGAAGGTAGGATTCGTTCATAATGCCACCCTATCCTTATGTAATACTAAGTAAGGAGGTTTAGAAAACAGTGCTTGAAAGTCTTCTAGTAAAAGTGATGGCTATGAAAAATATAGTTTTCCAAGTTAGAAACTTTAACTTGCATTTAGCTGCTGGTTTGAAACATGAATGTATTAAGGACTGTAATACCAAATTTAAATCCCATACCAGGGTTGGATCTTTATGAGGGAGTCTCCAAAGAAGGGTACCTCTCAAAAAGGCTTTACAAAGTTTAGATGAAGCCAAGAGGAATTTTCAATCCCAAAATGAAAGTGAGAAATAGCAGCTAGTTGTACTCTAATAGTTGAGCAACTGTCTTCTTCATTGTAAATTGCTGCTAAAAATTCAAGGACATTATGTACTGATGATTTAAGGGGTCAATGTGTTTCTGCTGTGCTCAAAAAACAAATCTCTTCCATTTACTTCTGGAAAGTTTCCTTGTAGAAGCTTTGTGGGAAGACAAAAGTATATGACGAACAGAAGGAGAGCGTATGTTGTCTGGCTATCAATGGAAGTGGAAAAAACATGAGGTCAGTCTTAGGTTTGAGATATCTGTATGAATCATACCTGCCAGGTGAGACAGAAGGTCCAGAATTGAATCCAGACTTCAAGGAGGGTAGATTAGATGAGGCCAATGGAAGGGTAACCAAATTTGTCAAGGCCAATAAGGGGCAATGAGGATGACTTTACTTTGTAACCAGGATGCTTTCTGCAGAAATTTGGGGATTAAGGGAATTGTGGAATAAGCATATAGGAGACAAGGGGGCAATTGTGCAAAGCAGCGTCTCTCGGTGACTTCTCCAGTAGTGTAATTAGGTCAAAAATCCTGCTGCACTTGTTGTTTAGGGGAGACACAAATAGGTTGCAGTATGGCTGGCCCCATTCACAAAAAAAAAAAATCCTCTCCATTCTTGTTGAGAGACCACTTGTGAGGTAGTAGAATGGACCTGCTCAACTTGTCTGCTATCACATTGGATTTCCCCAGACTGTGCATTGCTATCAGAAATCGGTTGGATGAGAACACCCACTGCCAAACCCTGACAGCTCCTTGACATAAAAGTAAAGATTTGGCTCCTCCTTGTTTGTTGATGTACCAAATCATGAACATATTGTCTATCTGAACAGCAGTCATCCCAGAAGGGAGGCAGTCTTGGAATGCCTGCAATGCTATGAGCACTGTTCTAATTTCCAGAATATTGACATGTAAATGCACGCCTTCAGAGGACCATGTGCCTTGGACTGAATTTCCTAGAAAGTGCCCTCCCCCCACCCAATCTGGGATGCGAGCATCCTTGGTCAACATTGCCTTGGGTTGAGGAAGAATAAAGGGACAGGCTTGTAGAACTTGATTCAAGTGGATCCACCACCAAAGTTATCTTTTGCACTCTTGGATAATTCTTATCTGAGTGAACATGTGCTGATGAAGAATGAACCACTGATTTGCTAACATCAACTGAAGAATCTTCATATGAAATCTTGCTAGTGGAAATAGGACTATAACTGCAGACATTGATCCCTAGGCTTGTAAGATTAATCAGGCTGAGATTTGCAGAGCTCTAAATTATTTTCCTGACCTGGAATCTGATAGTCTATACTCTTAACAGAGAAAGCAAAGCTGTTGTGGATACTGTGTTGAAAGCGGCTCCTATGAACTCCACTGTCTGAAATGGTTCTAACTGATATTTCTTGCAATTTATGGTTATCCCTAGATGGGAGCATATCTGGAGTACCTGGTCTTGAGCTTTTATCAGTAGACACCTGGTCAGGGTGGTAATGAGCCAGTCGTCTAAGTATGGAAACACTCAGAATCCCTGCATTCTCAAAGTGAGCTGCTACCACTGCCATGCATTGGTGAACATCCTGGGGACTGTGGTGAGGCCAAAGGGCAGTGCTCTAAACTGGTAATGGCTGGCTCCTGGCCAGAAAAAATAAATGCCTTATGGATTGTCTGTTCATTTTTATGTGATAGTATGCATCCTGAAGGTCTATTGAGCACATCCAGTCCTTCTTGCATAAAAAGGGCTGAATGGACTGAACCATGACCATCCAGAATTTGGCGTGCTCAACTGATTTGTTCAGACTGCTGAGATCCAAAATCAGTCTCCAGTCCATTTTCTTTGGCATTGAAAGAGTCTAGAACTTACTCAAGATTCTTATCTGGTCTAGTGGGGCCTCTTGAATGACTTTTTTCTAGCAGCTTTTATATTTCTAGTGCTGTTGCTTTCCTCTGACTGGGTGGAACATCAGGAATTTTGCATGCAGGTGGTTTTGGTAGGGAAAAGAGAATTACATAACCTCTGGAAATAATCCTCTGCACCATGTATCTTTTGTAATATCTAGCCAGGCTCTCTGATGTAGAGATAAATTACCCCAAATTGCCTCCAGAGGTGGACAATCAGGCCTCCATTCAGGAGCACTAGTAGGGTACATTGGAGAAGGAATCTCTGGACCCCTGGTTCTGTGGGCCTCTTCTGCCATGTGGGCAGCATCTTCCATTCAAGTTCCCCCCTCTGACGCTGGGGGAACTATATTCACAGGGATCTTGGAAAATGCCCTGGGACTTTTTGAACCACATTTTCCAACCTCCTTATTGATTCCTGGAAAATGTCCTTTGAGGAATCAAAAAACACACTCCAACTGCAGAGAGGGTCTTTCCATCTTGCTTTCACCTGGAGACTGTGTCCTTAACTTTAAGGCTGAACAAAGAGCTTCTGTCAAAATCAGCATTGATTTAAGAACAGTGGAAGGGCTCTGCAAAGTCACATAAACACATCCAGGCATGCCTCCTAATGGAAATGTCTGAACCCCACCACCCTTGAGGTACCTTCAGCCACATGGGAGATAAGCTTCATGAACAGTTAGCAACCAATAGTAAGGTAGCCAACTGCAATGCCACAAAAGACTGAGCCTCGGGAGTACTGGCCCCAAAGAGGGAATATCTGATTGCAAAGGCCACTGAGTCATACACACACTTCCCAAATCTGTCCAACACCCATGACTTCCTGTTAAGGGGATGGACAAAAGAATTCTGCTCCACAAATTCTGTCTTGGTGGCTCCTGCCATGACCATGGCATCTATGGGTACTCTCTTGCTCCAAAATTTCTTTCCTGGAGGTGGTGCCAAAATCCAGTCCGGTCTTTTGGGGATTGGCTCAACTACCTCTAGTTCCTTTCACACCCACCTAGAGATCAAATCAATGAGCTTGTCAGGGGGTGGCATCACCCAGGAGGTAGATGGGCCAGACCCAAAGGCCTCCAGGAGCACCAATTCCTCTTTGTGTGGGCTATTGGTAGACCAACCATCCCTATGCTTAAGGATCTCTAGGATGTGTCCAAATGAGACATCTTCAGGTGGAGAGCTTGGGGACCTTTCCCCATCATTGAAATTTGTTTCTTCACTGATGGATTTCTGAGGGGAGTCCAAGTGCCTCCTCTTGCACTTCCTCTTCCTAGGGACTTCTTTGGTGGGGTGTTCTGAAGAAGTATTGGAAGATATAGTAATACTTTGCTGGGTAGCCTGGAGACTTTGGGCTGGCTGTCCCTGTGGAGTGGAATGATGGGGTTCAAGGGGCAGAGATATATGGAATCCAGAGGGGAGATCAGAGGGGGAGGAACCATCTGTCCTGCAGAGGCAGAGAATACACTGTCCATCACCTCACAAGCTGAATGCTCTGGGGAGAAGGAAGTCAATGGATCCAAGAAGCCATGCTTCTGACCCATCAGCTCCCCCTACCCCAAAGGCAATCCACCTGAGGCACAGGTCAGAGCCGAGCTTTCCAATGCCGAAGCTCTGAGGAGCAGAGCCGGATATGACAGTTTTGAAGTCAGCTGTAACACCTCAGATCCAACAGGGACACTTTGGCTCCGGGAGTCATCCAGCTCTGAAGCATTCAGAGTCAGCACCCTCAGAGAAAGCCTCGAAGCCGAAGATACTATGATATTCAGATCCAAATTAGATGGTCCCAGGAGATTTGGATGCAAGGGTTCTAAAATGACAAATCAAATCAGAGAAGGAGCCAAGATTGGTGGTGTAGTACTATTAATGGCCTCCTGACCCAAGAGGGTAGAAGCTGGAAGAACTCCCATATGAATCTGCACCAAGAGAAACTTCATCTTTCTATCCACATCAGCCTCAGTCAGGCTTCTTGAAGAAAGAGATGATGCCACTGACGGTGACCTGGAGTTCTGACATGATTCCAAAAAAGTGTTGGTGCCCAAGAGGGTACTGGATCTATAGTGAAAGAGTAATAGATCTTAGGTAATGACTTCAGATCCAAAAGGATAGGATCCAAAGAAATTGATTTACTTTCCAATGCTGGCTTCAGGGAAGGAGCAGGAAAATCAGATTTTTTTTTTTTTTCTTAGAAGGCTCCATTATTGGATCCAAAGATGGGGTTGAGGATCCAGATGGACACAAATGTTTACTAGAAAGCTACTTTTGCTTAAGTTTAGGGAAATGGGCCCCTAGATACAGCTTCCAAGAAAAATGGAGGTAGCAAACCTTTTAAAATAAGTTTATTTTTCCTGCCCATGATGGCCATAGAATCAAATGACTTGCAAATTTTGCAATCTGTTTGAAGGTGTTCTGGGTCTAGGCAATAGATGCACAAGTCATGAGTCAGACAGCGGTAATCTGTGACTGCATTTCTGACATATTTTAAACCCTGATGGCTTTCCAGACATTATTGATAAACAAATAGCAAAAAAATGCAAAAAACTTTTTTTTTGTGTGTTTAGTCAAAGAAAATGAGATAGAGATACCAACAATGGTATCAAGAATACACAGTACATGTATAAAAGGAGAAGAAGAAGAAGAAATTATTACCAATGATGGTAATAAGAAATACACAAAAGTGTAGGGAAGGGAGGAAAAGCAGCTACTACAACATGAAAAGTTATATTATAAAAAATATATAAAAATGGGTAAATACAATAAAATTAGACTCATCTCCAAAGCAACTATACTAAGCTCAACAGCTCACAGAGAACACATCTGAACATAAAAGCAGCAAATTAGATCTGAGGTATGTTAGGGGATAGAACATTATGGGTAAGGGAGGAGCTTGAGAGTTTGTTAGTAGCCATGAGCTGAAAATGATGGCCGAGTTGGATACGAGGATCAGATCCAAACCCAGTTATTGAGGAATGAATGAAAATTGACATCAGATTAAAGGAAATTATATAAGAAAAATGTTAGAAGTTATAAGATGTGGTAAGTTAAAACTTTGGGAAAAATATCGGCTTACAAAAGAGATATGTATAAAACTGAAATAAATTATTTTATAGTATCAGAAGGTTTAGTTATAGGAGAAGGGGAAGTAGTTGAAACAGGATTTTCTGATCATCTTGCAATAGGGTGAGAGATATAGGAAAATAAGGAATATATAAAAATAGGTAAATGAATAAAAAGGATAAATGAAAATCCATGGAATGAAGAAGGAAAGAGTTTAGTAATACATCTATGGAAAGATCATATTACTATAAGAACATTTTACAAAAATTGTTCTGAATGGTGGATGATATTTAAGGAAAATATAAAAAATGTATTTACACTGGCAATATGATATGAGAAATGTAAAGAAATAAAAATATTCAAGAACATATAATGGTGCATTGGTAGATTTAGAACATAACGATAGAAAGTACTTTGACAAAGAAAAAATAATTATATGAAAGAAATCAAGTAAAAGTACAAGAACTGTTATATAAGCAAATATATTTTTTACAAAGAAAAGGAGACATATTGAGTTACTTAAGCAGATTAGTAAAGGAAGATGGTAGTATGATGATAGAAATAAAACATATAAAAAGAGAACTAGAAAGAACTCAGGGAAATATTATGAACAGTGTAGTAAAATATGTACAAGAAATGTTTAAAGAAAAAAGAAGGTAATGAAAAAAAAACATGGAAAGTAAAAAAAAGTTAACAGAAAAACAGAATAAAGAGTTTGAAAAGGAGATTTCTTTAAATGAGTTAGATAAAGTATTAGGCCAAATAAATATAGACTTAGCTGAAGGACCAGATGGAATAGGCTATGAAATGTATAACCATTTAATTGACTGGTAAAAAACATGTTTTTCAAAGATTTTGAATGAAAGGTTAAATGAAGGTTTTATGTATAAAGAATTATGCAGTGGAATACTTACATTCATATGGGAGAAGGAAGATAGAAGACAATTAAAAAAATGAAAATCAATAGTATTGAATAATAATGATACGATCTTTATGAAAATAATACAAAAGAGATTTGAAATTAAAATGGAAAATATTATGGAAGGTAGCATATGTATTATAAAGGGGATGGGTTGTCAAGAATTATTAATGATAGAGAAATTGTAGTTGATATTATGAACAGAAAAGAAGAAGCAAAGATCATGATAGGAGGCCTTAATAAGGCATTTGACACAACTGGACATAAAATCTTATGGGTAAGAATGAAAGACTGTAATATAAATGAGAAAGTTAGGAAATTATGTACATATGTCAGTGTATAGTAATAATAAAGTAACATACTTGTAAATGGCTTTTTAAGCCAGAGGTACATTTGATAGCTGTAAGACAGGGATGTCCAATCAGTTGTATATTGTTTGCGTTAGTTATGAATGTGATAGTATGTGAACTAAATTACAAAATGAAGGAGGTGGGGTTTATAACACCTGAAGGGTTACAAATTCCAGTTTTGTTATAATAATTGCAAAACATGAGCAAAATAAGTAATAATTTGCATAAATGAGTGCCTAAAGATGATAGGTATGGCTTTAAATAAGGATAAAAGTAAAGGTTTGGGTGATGTAGTAAAGATTAGGGGTATATAATTTACAATGAATGAAATGTCTGTGTTAGGTATAATATTTGGGAATAAAGATGTAAGTACAATTCAATGGAAAAACAACAGAAGGAATACAACAAACCTTTTTCTGGAGAACATATAAATCATAATTCAGAAAAAAGGCTTATTTGATAAATTCAGTACTGATGAAAAAATAGCATACTTAGCAAGTCTATTTATGTTGTCAACAGTATTTGAAAATGAATTATTGCAGATTTTTTTTTTCATTTTTATGGGATTCTAGATTAAACCCAGTAAAAAGGAAGAGTTTTATATGTAAATAAAGAAAATAGAGGTTAGGGGTATTTAACCCAGATGCACTGTCACTCGCTAAGGAAAAGGAATGCAATGTCTTTCCACCCCACCTGTCCTTACCTCAAACAGCTCAATCTGTGCTGACAAGAAACTATCATCCTGAAAACTAAAAGAAAAGTATTCCTGCACTGCCCCTTGCTAAGGAAAAGGACTGCAAGGTCTTTACACCCACCTGTCCTTACCTCAAATGGCTCAATCTGTGACAAAAAGAAGATATCATCCTGAAAACTAAAAGAAAAGAATTCCTGCGCTGTCCCTCACTAAGGAAAAGGACTGCAAGGTCTTTCCACCCCACCTGTCCTTACCTTGAATGGCTCAATTTGTGCTGAAAAGAAACTATCATCCTGAAAACTAAAAGAAAAGCATTCCTGCACTGTCCCTTGCTAAGGAAAAGGACTGCAAGGTCTTTCCACCCCACCTGTCCTTACATTGAATGTCTCAATCTGTGCTGAAAAGAAACTATCATCCTGAAAACTAAAAGAAAAGCATTCCTGCACTGTTCCTTACTAAGGAAAAGGACTGCAAGGTCTATATCTTAACTGTTGTGCTAATAGATGGCTTGGCTGAACTGGGTCTACGGCTAGCCTAGGGTCCATAGTAAAAGGTAGTTTAACAGTCTTAGACTTCCTAGTCAGGCTGCTGTAATATGCAATAAAATAAGCATTCTACAGTGCAAACAGCCTGTATAACACATTCCCCCTGATTACTTAATCTCACAGTTGCTAAAGAAATAGCAAATATCTGTACAAAATTCAGGTTAAAAGCTTGCCTTCTCCCAACAGTCAGTGAGTAAAACACAGCTCACTTTCAAAATAATTGAGTAAAACTGAGTAGATTGCAGCTCACTTAAAAAAGAACTGAGTAAAAACACTGTAAAGTTGTATTCTTTAAGCCTGCATACTCACAGATCCTGGAAATCCTTGTAGCTTGGTATAGCCCTGCTCCATTCACCCTCACTTCACTCGGGTTTGCTCAGTGCCCCACCCTGCCCCCAAATCTCACCTGCCCCCACTACTGCTAAATTTAAGCCAAATAAACCACTCCCCTCTGCAACCTATCATAGATAACCCACACCTCCATACACCACCCCATACACCACCCCTTCCTGCCAACAACCCTCTTAATTCTCCACCAGTATTCTTTACTAAGTACCACTACTATCAAGATGAGACTAATTATGTTCCTCTCAGTTATATTGCCTGGGCTATATCTCCTCACCATCTATGAAAATCAGCCCTATCTTGGCTTTCACCACCCCATATCTCATACCATCTCTGCTCCCACCTTGAGTGAATCAGACCAACTCCTAGCTCACTACAAACCTGTCCTCTCCACTTTTAACAACCACCAACTAACTAGACCACAGTCCATCTCCCCAAAACTAGATATCATAAAATAATAAGTAAAGTGCTGAAATTAATAATCACTGTACAATTTACTCTGATGAAGGATGGAGACATCCACTCTAACCCTGGGCCCACCCTTCCCACAAGCTCCTAGCCCACTACCACCTTCAACATATGGCCAAATTCAATGTCCCATAACTTTATCTTGACCTGTCACCTAAACATCAGGAGTGTTAACAACAAGGTCCATAATCTTCATGCCCTTCTAGCTAGTTGCTCACCTGATGTGCTATGTCTTACAGAAACCTTGCTAAAACCAGGAACTAAAAATGATGAGGTTATCCCACCAGGGTACAACATACTTAGACTAGACTGAAATACCAGAAAGGTGGAGGAGTAGCAGTTCTGTTTAAAAACACAATAGATGTCACACTAGTCCCACAATAACCCCCTTGTTCAATAACGCAGAAGCCCTAGTTAGCAAACTACAGCTTAACAAAAGTAAAACTATATTCATTGCCTGCATTTATAGCCCCCCCAGGCAGCAATGCAAATACCCTATAATACTTTCTCCAATGGCTTTCCAACACATACCCCCAAGAAACTATGGTGTTAGGAGACACTAATATTGACTGGAACAATTGTTCCTCTGAATCTCCCACCATCCATATAAACCTTCACGGCTATACCCAACTTGTATCCTCAACCATCAGAATAAACAAATCCAACTACAAAGGCAGTATCCTGGACTGGATTCTTATCAACAATCACCCAGCCCTGTATAACATGGGTACCCTCCCAGAATATATAAGTGACCACCTACTCACTTACATCATCAAGCATAAAGTAGATAACCACCAGCAAGTTCTATATAAATCTATCAGAAATAACAAGAACTTTAACTCCACTGACTTTCAGAATGGACTCAGAGCATGCAATTGGGCCATACTTAAATAACTTCCACTAGATGATTCTGTAGACTATTTTAATTCTAAATTCCTCTCCATTCTAGAGTCCCACACTCATATCCACACCATCAGAGCCAAAACTAAGACCGCCCCCTGGCTCTGTAAAGTAACCAAAACCAAAATCATAGCAAGAAATTAAGCATAGGATAATTGGCGCACCTCCAAAGACCCACTTGACTATATTAAATTCCGACAACCAAGGAATGATTCCAAGAAAACCACATTGTTAGACAAAAAAAAAAAAAAAACTTCTATCAACACCTTCAGCAAAAACACCAGAACAAACCTCAAAAAGTTTGGGCAGGCATAAACAAACTGCTCCACCCTGGCCAAACCTCCACCCCAGCCCCTCAGCGTGTGACCTTAAAACTCCAGAGGAAACTGCTAACATTAACATTTTTTTTACCAAAACCATCCAATCACTAGCTAGCCAACTACCCCCCACCAGCTCCTTTCAAAACTCCTCCATTACCAATACCCCACTCCCTTTCACCTTCCAACCTGGATCTACATTGACCATCCGATCTCTAATTAACAAACTAAAGCCCACTACCCTGGCAGCTGATCTCCTCCCACCAGAATATTTACAAAAAGGGGCAGATGCCATTGCATACCCTGTCTCGATCATAATAAGCTGCACTTTGACTGAAGCCACTATCCCCTCTCTCTGGAAGGTTTCCTATGTCATTCCCTTTCATAAAGGAGGGAATTCTTTAGACCTCTCAAACTTCTGACCAATAGCCATACTATCACCACTGGCCAGAATTATGGAAAAGTGCATCCACAACCAATTAATGCACTATCTCACCCAAAATAAACTACTGGCCAACTCTCAGCATGGTTTTAGTCCACACCACAGTACCACATCAGCCCTTCTATCCTTCTCTAACTCTATCAACATCAACTGAAACAATAACAAACTTACCTCAGCTCTCTTCCTAGATCTCTCTAAGGCTTTTGATATGGTCAATCACCAACTGCTTCTCCGTACCTGAAGGAACTGTCACTAAATAGTAGCTCTATTAAATGGTTCCAATCTTACCTGTCTGATAGACAACAGGCAGTTTTATGGCAGAACATCCTATCCACACGTCTACCCATTACTCTAGGAGTCCCCCAAGGCTCCATACTAGCACCACTACTTTTCTCAGTCTTTATCAATGACCTACCCACCATCACTCCCAAGGCCACCTGCATCCAATAGGCAGATGACTCTACTTTAATAGGTACTGCCTCCTCCTCAGATGAGCTTATGACCCTAACTCAGAATACTTTCAATGATGTAGAAAAATGGATTGCAAACCATCAGCTTCTATTAAACCCCCAAAAAACTAAACTGGTCATCTTTTCCCCACCTGCAAATCCTCCTCACCATTCTTTACTATAAGTTCCAACAATGGCACTATTATATCCCCAGATACTCACACAAAACTCCTGGGCATCACAGTCGATAACGCCCTAAAATATGATACCCATGTCAATCAAACCATCAAATCTGTCAACAAAAAACTGGGCTCCCTATACAGGATCAAACCCTTCCTCACTCCTTTTGTAAGAACCACAATCGCTCGGTCCCATCTACTATCTACCCTCCTCTATGCCACCCCCCTCTTCACTAACCTGAACCAAGCCACCCTTACCAAATTTGCTAGTTGTTACAACCGTATTGCTAGATTTGCTATAGGTGCTACCTCTAGGACCCACCATTGTATCAACCTAAGTCAACTAGGATGGCTGGAGTGGCCCAGTCTTCTCCGGTACAACCAACTTATAATCCACAAAATACTATATCAACCCAAAAAAACACTAGCATTAAATAAGATCATTAAACCATACAACAACCTGAGGTCACTACGCTCTGCTGACAAACTGCTGGTACAAACAACTAAGAGCATAACTGTGGCTGGGGACTCTCTATTCGCCAACTCAGTAGGCAAAACTTGAAATATGCTACCTGCCAAACTGACTCACCAATCCTTCTTAACCCAGTTCAAAAAAGCCTCAAACTATACTTCCAACAGCATTGGCAGTGTCCCTGCTTAAACCCTGACTAATCACCACCCGCTGTTCCTGCAAACTCTCCTTAAGCATTTCAATCATGTACTCTAAGTGCATGAATTATTGAAGGGACATAGCCCATAACTGCATGCATTATTGTCTGAAATTGAAGCCGCATGATTTTGATGTTGTCTACTATGTTTTATCTATGTTTGTAACCCTACTAAAAACTGCATAGTATACTTATCTCTAAATGTTTCTATTGTTCCTAATGTATTTGTACTCTGCTTTCTGGAGCTTTTCTCCCCAGGCCTCCACTGAAAATGGGCATATATCCAGTTGCACTTTTCTGGTAAACAAATGTAAAATAAAATAATAAAATAAATAAATAAATATGCTGCTTCATTAAATTTTGTACAATGTGTTAAAGTGGATAAATGAAAAAGATGACAGGTTAGTAGTAAAACTGCATAAATATAAGTATAATAAATTGTGGGGTATGGTAAAAAGAGTAAACAGAAAAGGAGTATATAAATGAGGAAATAAAACATTACCAAAAAAATATTCTTGTGGAAAATAAAAATTGATCATATATAAAAAGAAAAGAATAGCATGGGAATATAATGATAACATATTAATGTATAAAACTATTGTAAAATCTAACAGATGAAAAAATTAATGCTATAGAAATAAGAAGGAAATGGTGTAATCAGAAATTAGAATGTCAAGATTTTTGTGGAGACTAGCAATAGATAAATTGCCAGTAAAAGGGAAATATGCCACATGAGAAAAAAGTGGTAGAATATGCTTACATTGTCAAGAAAAAACTACAGAATGTGTTTTTGAAAATTTAATAGAGTAAAAAAGTTATGGAGAAAGCTATGTAAAGAAGTGTTTTTAAAGTTATAAAAGAAATGCATAAAATAAACATGGATATGATCAAATATAGATATTATAAGAACAGAAGTAAAGAACATGTTAAAAGAATAGATAAATGCTTATTTTATGTTATACTGGTTATATGGAGTGAAAGAATAAATGAAACAACTATATTAAGTAAAATCAGATGGTGGTTACTGAAAAAGGGGCAGGGGTCTGACAGGAATGAAAATTTAGCATGATTATGTAAACAGATATATATATTTGTATAATTGTAAATCTCTGTAAATACATAAATATTTTGCAAGTAACAGTTATTTTTCTAAATAAATAAAAGTCCCCCACTTTTTGGAGCTCCTAGGTGGTGCCTTAGGGCAGCTACTACAGCAAAGAAGAATTCCACGATAAAAGATAGAAGGAAGAATGCTGATAGTGAAATGAAGAGAGAAAGTATAGAAAGTATGACTAAAGATTGTGAGAAAGTCACACTGATGACACTCCAAGAGGGAGGTTTAGATACAGAAGTCTTGGTGGATATAATGAGCACCAAACTTGATATCTTGATTATATATATATATATATATATATATATATATATATATATATGTATCTACTTCAGTAGATCAAACTGTTACAAGTTCGAACCACATATGCCCGAGACCATATGTTCGAACTCGTAAAAGTTCGAACACTGAAGTAAAACACATAAAAAAACACATAACTAAACATCTATAGCTGGGGGGCTATGCCCCCCTGCACCCCCCACACCCACCTTACTTAAATATACCATCTCTGAGATCGCATTGCATTGTGGAAATGGGAAATCTTCCCTTTCCGCTCTGTACGGCAATCTCCATTCAGTCCGATCGAACGTTTATAAGTTCGAATATATGGTCTCGGCCATATGTGGTTCGAACTTGTAAATGTTCAAGCCAATGAAGGGGACCCATATATATATATATATATATATATATATATATATGTGTGTGTGTGTGTGTGTGTGTGTGTGTGTGTGTGTGGATTACCTCAGTTTGCTGAAATCCCATATTGTATGGTACCATGTTTTGGTTTGGTGGGTGGGGATGGTGAGGTTGCTTGCTTAACACTTTTTTGTAGCATTTTAAGTTGGAAAATGCTGAACTTGGCTGTTTTAATATTACCTAATTACTGCCTTTTAATTGTTTCTATGGAGATGTGTTTTTATTGGTTAATTAGCTTAATAGGAAGGTACAGGGTGAATACTTAATGTTGCAAACTTTTTGCTTTCTTTGTCTGAAGAAGTCTGGCTATGTAGCCAGATGAAAAGCGCTTTACATTACTGTTTGGTTTTATTTGTTTTGCATTAAAGGGTTCCTTGTTTTTGGTCCTAAAGTGTTCGGTGCCTCTGTTTCCAGCAGTGTCTTTTACCTAGTATGTTGGCAATATCTGTTGGCTCAGTATAGCAGGTACCATTGTGTCCTAACTCAGAGCAAATCTGGGTATTGCCATGGAGTTTCTTGATATAACTATGGAAGGCTTTGTGATTGTTTTTAGTGTCTGCCATGATTCTGCCTTCATAACTGGCTTTAGAGGATTTGATGAGGGATCTCATCTTTTTGTTGAGGTTAATAAGGGAGTTTTTCCAGTCTTGGGACTTCACCTTTTTCTGCAACTGTTTCCTTCTTCTGTTGTAGAGTTTATTAATGGCTGTGGACCACCAGATTGGCTTCCTTTTTTTTGGAGGAGAGCATCTTAGTTCTGTTGGGTATGGTTAGTTCCATGCATGTATGTACATGTTCATACAGTGGATTGTTGTATGATTCAGTAGTCATGCAGCTATTTTCCATTGGCATGGGTGCTGTGAAGTTAGCCACCTCTGTTTTTAGGAGTCCAAAGTCAGCTTTGGAGAAGTTTTTCAAGGTGGTTACCTTTGAAGGGGGTTATGGGTGAGATGTGGATTTCCATGGTGATTAGTTTAGGGTCAGATCTGACCAGGGAGGGATTGACTATTGGTGTAGAGCAATGGTCATCCATGTTAGTAATAACCAGGTCAAGGATGTTGTTTCCTCTAGTGGGGGTCAGAATGAGCTGGTCCAAGGCATTGGAATGGATGAATTCCAGGAAGTGTTGGGCCAGTATATTGGTGCTTGAGTAGTTTTCCCAGTTGATGGAGGAGTAGTTGAAGTCTCCTAGTATGAGAGTGTTGGGTTGGACCTTGATAGATTCCAGGGTGCTTAGCAATGTGGAGTGAGAGTCAAGGGACATGGTTGGGAACCTAGAGCAGGCTATGGCCTGGCTCACCATCTTACCCAATGTTAATTGTACCTGAAGTATCTCAGATGCATTATGCTGGACTACTAGTCTGGAGGTGTGCATATCCTTTATGAATATGGAGACACCACCACCTTTGGTGCTTTGGTCCATGTTTCGGGGCTGAAAGGTGTAGAATGAGTTATAGCCTGGTAGTGCAGGGGTGCTTCCTGCCTCTTTAAACCAGGTCTCCGTTACAGCAGAAATGTCGATGTTCTCCATTTTAAGAAGTGCTTCGAGTGAGTGCATCTTGAGATTTAGACTTCTAGCACTGAGCAGCATGACCCTCAGATTGCATTTATTTATAGCTGTTATGGTGGTAATTTGGTCTTTGGAACACCACCTCAAAAGACACTATAGGGATGGCAAAAGCCTTAGCCAGTACCTAGAAATGCAGGGGTGACATATGCAGGCCATCTCTGGCAAAGCATCGAGGTCTATCAATCATGTCATCCCAAGAAAACAGGTACTGGATCCCCTTAGAATGGCACCAAAAACGTAGCCAATTGTTGAAGTCAATCATTTTTTGTTTGTACTGTAGTATCATTCTGGGTGACAGTAGGATACTGCTCAGGGGTAGTGTTAAATAAATTTGTTAGAGTCAGACTGTAAAAATCATTGAGTTATTCAAACACAATGTCAATTAATAACAAACAATAATGCAGGAAAGCTAGAGCATCTTAAAGCTAATGTACATTAGGAGGCAAAAAACCATACACAAAGTTTGTATAGAATTTTGACTGCTTTATTGACCAAAACACATTGGTTATATACATTTCATTATCAGTTTTGCCCACCTCACTGGTGTGGCTAGTGACAGGGTCTTTACATCATAGTAATTCATAAAAAGTGCTGAATTTGTGTTTTTCAAAAAGTCCTTTTCCCATGAGAATGTTGCAGCCTTGCAAGCAGCTGGTCAGTCACGATGACCTCCTGAGGATGTAGCCAATTCAAGGTTCTCTGATTAGTTCCAATACAATAGATGTATGTCTTCCTTAAAGCCTCCCTTTGTCTTCCTTGCTCAGCTGCACTATCAGAGATAGTGCACAAGGCTACTCTCCTGGTGGAGGCAGAAAAGAGGACACACATGCTAACAGATTTATTATTTTCTAACTTTGCAAAATAATCTTTACTTGAAAGACATGAGCCAGACTGCATCTGCAAGCTGCCAAGGTCAAATTTCTGATTACACTGCAGCTTGTGCTTCAAGCAATAATATGCAGGTTTATTTCTACTGTTATTCTAGTAAGACAGAATTAAATGCATTACCTTTATTCTTTATTTTTAAGTACATTTATTCCTAACTAGAGCACACATTTCTCTATATATTTGATCACACAACTTATATATGTTTGAATGTTTAAATACACATCTTCCTAAGCAGCACACATTGTAAATATATTTTTCTAGGCAGCATGTATGTAAATATATTTTCTAAGCAGCATGTATAGATTTTTCTAACATTCTCCCTCCTGTTAATGCATTTTATTCTGTTTAAAACATAAACAATATTATTTCATTCCTCAGCCTTTCCCTTTCAAGGGCTTTCAGCTAAGTAAGTCATTGGTTTTATATTTCAGAAAAGCATCATTTGAAATTAATCTTTAATTTCAACACTTTGGTAAAGAGTTTCAGTAGCAGATATATCAACAAATTTTTGATTAATCTTTTCATGCAGGGAATTTCACAGTAAACACATGTTCCTATTAGGAGTATACCCACACAAATAGCAATTAAATGTTTAATAGGATGGAACCCCACCCCCCCAAACAGATTCTGGAAAAAGTCCGTCAGTGGGTTTGGGCCTGGTTTAGTCATTGCTGATACTTGCTGAATTACCTCTAGGTGGTCATTGATTTCATGTTGGTTGTCTGGAATGTACGCACAGCATTCTTCTTCGTGTACCACCTCTTGCCGCTAGGGTGAAGTAAAGAGCCATTCGATTTTGTAGCACAACAGTTTTTATTGCATTCAGTTCATTAGTCACCAATTCTAGGGTGGAAAAGTTGCATTGCTCATGACTTTTGACAGCTTCCTCAGCTCCCAGATCGATTTGACTGCTCCATAGGCTGGTGGCATTCCTGCCCTGGATATAACACTGTTGCCCAAGTTCATATGAGTCAATTTACTTTTGTCTTTCACTGAATTATGGCCTTTTCAACCAGCTTCGATTTTACCAACTGGATTCACAGGTTTTTTTTTTCTCACTGGACCTTCAGATTCTCGAGCTGTTTTCCTTACGCTTCAGATTTTACCCAAAGGTAATTCTGCAGTATGTCTTATTGCTGAAACCAGATAACCCAAAAACAACTGCCGGACCAATTCTCAGGTAACCATTTATATGCCTTTTTCCCACAAATAAAATCATTACTTTGGTACTGATACGTTATCCCTGCATGAAACATTTTCCTATTCCTAATAGACAATTGCTTAGTTAAGACTAGATTGTCACATACTGCATTTAATGTAGTTTTCATTGAACTCAGATATGAATCATGGTTTGTATTACAAACAGTACCCCACTTTTGACTTTAATGTAACATTTATAAGACATTGTTATATTACCATTACTCCAGCCCACCTGGAGGGTATTACTCTCATACAATTTCTTTTGTGTGAACAGGTAAAAATAAAGCAATTTGTCCTGTGATCTCACAGTGCCTGTGTCAAATAACAGGTTTTCCCAAGTTTCATTTATTCCCAAGGGGACAGCAGACATTAAAAGTCCTCCATATGCTGTGGGTATTGCAGTACAGACCCAGCAATTTGAAACGCTCATAGTCTCTACATAAACTCGTTTCATAGCCAGGTATGTGTTAAAGTTTGGGTGCCAGTCTGTAGCCAGTCCTTCATCACGTTTTATTAATTTTACTTCTGTAGTTATATGCAAGAAAACCATAACAACAAAAAAGGTTACTACAAACATAGTTATTAAGTGTATGATCAGTAGGCCAGTGAACCAATGTCTCTGGGGTTGTTTCACATTTTTATTTATTCTGCCTCTGGCCATCCTGTTCCTGTGGTATGTCCAAACTGAATTTCTTAACAGGTTTGCAGTGGGTTAAATGAACCCAAGATGATCTCTCAGCAATTTTTTACTGCAGTGGGTGTTGCCAACAGTACCTGGTACGGACCTTCCCACCTTGGACTCGCCCAGTTCTTTCTCTTTATGACTTTCAGCCAAATCCAGGACCCCGGGTCAGCACGGCTTCTGGTTTTGTTTCTTGTTTATCTGAAAAGAGTTCAACTGCAAAACAGTCTTATTTATAACAGTTTCTTTATTTAATTAGCTAGTGAACTGTCAGCCTCCAGCCCTGCAGGCATGATTTTACTGAGGCACATAATATGCCTTTCCAAATACTACTTTAAAGGGGATCAAACCCTTTACATTTGTTACTGTTTTTCATGCTCAGCAATGCTAGAGGTAAACAGCAAATCCAATTCTTCTGAGTCTTACTCATCAACTTTCTTAACTTGTTTTTTTTTTTTTAAAATCCCATTGTACCTCTCCACCAGTCCTGCTGACTGTGGGTGGTAAGCACAGTGATTCCTTAAGGAAAAGCTTCTACCCATTTTGAAAACATATCTATGATCACTAAACAGTATTTTTCCTTCACATTTATTTAACTCTATGAAGTCCATACGAATAGTATGGAATGGATATGGTGGTGTAGGGAAACTCCTTGCTGTGTTTTAAATGCTCCTTGTGCATGGTGCTTTGTTACAAGTATGACAAGCTGCACAAAATTTTATTGTATAATTTATGTATCCATATGTTTGGAATATTTTATTTACTAACTGTACCATCCCTGTTGAGACATGGCTCTGCCCATGGCTCAACAAAGCTGCATTTCTAAATAAATTAGACGGTAATATTGTTTTTTTCCTTTGGAAATGTACAGTCCATTTTAAAAATTGCACCTTGTTTTACCCAGTTTTGTTTTTCTGCTGTTGTAGTAAGCATTTGCATTGTTTTTAACATGTCTAAATGTAAAATCTCAAAGGGCTGTAATTTTTCATTAAAAAAAAAAGTTCCTGAGTCTGAGGCTGCTTGTTTTGCAGCTGCATCAGCTCGTGCATTACCTTTGAAATCTTATCCTGTTGTTTTGTATGAGCTACACATTTACAAATAGCTACTTTGGTAGGCAACTGAATAGATTCTAATAGCTCCAAAATAAATTGCATGATTAATAGGTTTTTCACTGGATGTAATCATCCTCTATTTTCTTCATTATTGTGCAAACACATGCACTGTAGAAAAGCATACTGATTATCAGTATATATGTTTACTTTTTTTGCCTTTTACTAAAATACATGCTTCTGTCAAAATTACCAGTTCTGCTGCTTGAGCATACAAGTTGTGTGGCAAAGTTTGTGCTTCTAAATTTTAGTGTCTGTAACTACTGCATACCCCACCAGATTTTTCCCTGTAGGACCCCTTCTGCATGAGTCATTCACGTAATATGTCACCTCAGCATTATCCAAGGGCATATTTGTAAGATCTTATCTAGGTAAAGCTAACTGTTTATATGAGGTTGACTCAGCAGTATGGTCATACATGAAAGATGTCTAGCAGGAGAAAGGTATGCAACTTTTTCTTGTGGCAGAATTATTGCAACTGCATGAGGCATTCTCAATGTGAGAGGGTGGAATAACACCATTGAGGCTGAAGCCTGTACTGCCATTGCTGCTGCAACTACTGCTTGTACACAGTGAGGCAAAGATTGCACCACTGGGTCTAACTGTAATGAATAGTAAGCTATGGGGCATTGCTTATCCCCATGTTGTTGCTTTAATACTGATGTCATGTACCATTGCTTACAATCTATGGTCTAAAAAAACGTTTGTGATAACTTGGAAGTCTTAAAACTAATGAAGAAGCTATTAACTGTTTCAACCTGCAGAAAGCCATTTCTGCTTTTGTTTTTCATTGTAAAATAATTTGGTACCCAGTTCCAACAAAAATTAGTTGTACCTAGGAAAGACATTATTTCTTCTTTAGTTGTTGGTTTGGGTGCTTGCAAAATTGCTGTTTTTTTTCCTTTTCTTTCCCACTATTTAGTATTTTACCTTTACTGAATATCACATATTCCAGGTATCTAACCTGTGTTTTTTTTCCCAAAGTTTGTAACTTACTCTTGTTTACTTTGTGTCCTTGTATTACTAAAAATTTTAACAATGCTACTGTATTCACCCTGCACTGCTGCTGGGTGCTGCTAGCAAGATGTCATTTACATAAAGTAAAATTTGACTACCTTCTGGTGGGTAGACCCTGCCAGATTGCTAGCCATTTTTGTGCAAATATTATTGGGCTCTCACAATATCCCTGTGGTAGTCGTATATGTATACCTTTTACCCTGAAATGTAAATGCAAACCAATATTGACTATCAGGATGTATAGGTATTGAAAAGAAAGCATTGCTTATATCTACCACAGTAAAATACTTTTGTTGTGGCTTTAAATAATTTAACAAGGTATGTGGGTCTGGCACCGTAGGTGCTTTAGGTATTACTGCATTATTCACAGCTTATAAATCTTGTACCATCTGCCATTCCCGTTTGCCTTTTTTAACAGGAAATAGGGTGTATCACATGGTGAATCAGGAGATTCTACCAGTACTTTTGAGTAATGCTGCTTATTATAGGCTTAATTTCTACTTTTGCATTCTTTCCCAAAATGTATTGTTTTTTTCTGTGGTCTAAAAGCTGACTTTGGGGTAATTGTAACTGGTCCTGCTGCTTGAATAAGCCCTACATTTGACTTGCCTGTTGACCACAGAGTTGTTGGAATTTTACACAAGGCCTTTTCTTTTCTTTTAATAAAATGCTAATCAGCTGTCCTTACTAGATTGCAAGTGTACAGCTGTATGTGTCTGTGTCAACCAATTCAGTTTTGTTTTCATATCCCTTGTCCTGACATTTTTAAATCAGTCTGTTTTCCCATTTTGTTACCTTTTTTTTCTAAGTCTGCCCATTTAAAACTTTTGTTTTTTGTCAAGCTGACATGTGGCAGTCTATTGGACTTATACAATCTCATGAACTCCTGAGGTAATGAACAGCTTACTACACTGTTTCCCCAGTATCCCAGCATAAAGTTTGTAATATTAATTTGTCAGCAGGATTTTTACTTATATTTTTTATTAGGTCCTGGTGTGCTACAGTAGTATGGAGTACAATGTAACAAGTGCTGCTGATCAGTGTCAAGGAAGGGTACCTTACTGATGGCTACGTTTATCAGTTCTTTGGTTACTGCCCCTGGACCAATCATAACTAGGTCCTGGCTGTACCAATAATAGGCTTCACCCTCTGATCACACCACAAGAGCATTCATTTGTCTTTGTGCTTCCATACCCTGCATGGTAGGAACTACTGCTATGCCAAATATCTGCACAAGGTCTTTTCCCAGTAAGTTTACTGGATATTTTGCAGAAACTACAATTTTACTTTTCTGAGTCATACCTGAAACAGGGTCAGTTATTGCTATATTATGGGAAAGTGGTTCCCTGTATAGCTGTCTATTTGCTGCTTTTACTAATATATAATTAGGTGATTTAGAATGTTTTGGTAACTTGAGGGGTGTATCAAAGTCCGTGACGCTCCTGAGTCACACAGGAATTTGACCTTTCTTCCCTCCACCAGAAGTGTTACTTCTGGTTTTGTATTTGCTAGGTAGAGCTCCAGGCTCAACAATGCTAAATCTAAAATTTTATTTTCATTTTTATTCTTTACATCTGTTTGTACTTCCTCTATTCCTCTACTACATTCACATTTTCTTTTGTTTATTAACCTTTCCTGATGATTTTGGTTATTATCACTATTATATAGTCAGTCCACATCTCCTTTATCTTCTGTTATTGCTTTCTTATTTTGTTTATAGTCCCTAGCTAGATGCCCTTTTACCTGACTGTAATACAAATATTTCAGCTCCGTCTTCAACAGTGAAGACTTGTGCCCTTTTTTTTCTTTTACTATTAAAGTGTCTTTCAGTACGTCTAGCATACTCAAGTAAGGCTTGCAGCCTGCTTGTTCAGTGATTTATCATATGCCTTGTAATAAAACTACTAACAGAGGCAATGCAACCTTTAAAATGTATATATATATATATTTTTTTAATTGTTATTTTAAGCATTTTAATAATCTAGCATAATATCCATCTACTGTCTCATTTTCCTGTTGTAGGCATTAATTAATGCAAGTCCAGTCTACTCTAAGTTTTCATTTTTCAGAGATTCTGTCTGTTAGACCTTTTACTCTGTTGTCTAAAAATGTTTCAGAATTTTTAAGCTTCTGTTTTTCTTTTGCCTGACGCCCTGCATCAGATTAAAACTTGTTTAAGGAGTTTAACTAGTGAAAGTTTATCTAGTTTACTATCAAATTTATAGTTGTTAACACATTTTGCAAAATATCTCACATTATCTGCTCTCTGTAATTGCATATATTTTGCATCTTCTGTTAGGGGCGGTCACGTGACCCTTTACTGCATTCGTTTCCCATGTCTCTGAAAGAAAAAGAAGAGAGAGAGAGAGAGAGAGAGAGAGAGAGAAAACAACAACAGAACTGTTACGTAACCCTTTCTCTTGTACCACGTGGTATCTCTATTCCCCGTATTCACAGTAGTGTCTAGAATGACTGTTTACTTTGTTTTGCTTTATTTCCTGACCTATGACTCAACATACAATACTGACTACCTCTCTCCCTGCTATCACAAACCTTAGCAATAGCACAGTGTAACCTGGTCCCTGATCTAAAACAAAACAAAGAGAGGAATTCTGCTTACCCGAGCCTCCTGCTTATGTTTGATAGGCTTTTAGGACCCAGTTTTCCGCCGCCACAGATCAGATAAGTGGACAGCCTCTTTAGGCACGACATTCAGTCGGAGGTCTTTCCTTCTTCTGCAGAGACTTCAATACCACCTATATATTCTGACCTGTAGCTTACCAAGGAATTCGCACGATTAGGACCAAGATGTTAAATAAATTTGTTAGAGTCAGACTGTAAAAATCATTGAGTTATTCAAACACAATGTCAATTAATAACAAACAATAATGCAGGAAAGCTAGAGCATCTTTAAGCTAATGTACATTAGGAGACAAAAAACCATACACAAAGTTTGTATAGAATTTTGACTGCTTTATTGACCAAAACACATTGGTTATATACATTTCATTATCAGTTTTGCCCACCTCACTGGTGTGGCTAGTGACAGGGTCTTTACATCATAGTAATTCATAAAAGTGCTGAATTTGTGTTTTTCAAAAGTCCTTTTCCCATGAGAATGTTGCAGCCTTGCAAGCAGCTGGTCAGTCACGATGACCTCCTGAGGATGTAGCCAATTCAAGGTTCTCTGATTAGTTCCAATACAATAGATGTATGTCTTCCTTAAAGCCTCCCTTTGTCTTCCTTGTTTCCAGCTGCGCACTATCAGAGATAGTGACAAGGCTACTCTCCTGGTGGAGGCAGAAAAGAGGACACACATGCGAACAGATTTATTATTTTCTAACTTTGCAAAATAATCTTTACTTGAAAGACATGAGCCAGACTGCATCTGCAAGCTGCCAAGGTCAAATTTCTGATTACACTGCAGCTTGTGCTTCAAGCAATAATATGCAGGTTTATTTCTACTGTTATTCTAGTAAGACAGAATTAAATGCATTACCTTTATTCTTTATTTTAAGTACATTTATTCCTAACTAGAGCACACATTTCTCTATATATTTGATCACACAACTTATATATGTTTGAATGTTTAAATACACATCTTCCTAAGCAGCACACATTGTAAATATATTTTTCTAGGCAGCATGTATGTAAATATATTTTCTAAGCAGCATGTATAGATTTTTCTAACAGGTAGTGTCATACCTGCCTGTGCCACATAATCAGAGAGCTCCACCATGTCACTTTTCATGTAGTCCAGGGAGGTGCCTCTCAGGTCATTCACACCCACATGGATAATGACAGAGTCATACATGTACTTGTTGTGGAGTGACCTCAGTGCGTGTGTTATGTGTTGGATTCTGGCACCCGATAGACAGCTGACTGTTACCTTCTCCTTATTCAACCTAGTGAGTGGGACATCTGTGTGCTTCACTACTGAGTCACCTATGATTAGTGTATTGGGCAAGGTGTTTATTCTTAGGGGCTTAGGTTGAGGGGCACACTGTGTAGGTGAGCTATGTGTCCTGTGGTTTGTGCTGTGTTGTGGTGGTTGAGTGCATTTCTGTCTTGGAAGTCTCTGCTGTTTGGGTAAATATCTATTGAGAGCCTCCACAAAGGTGGGTGTGTGGTTTGTGTTTTTATGTGAGAGCTGTGATACTGGGTGTTCTGGAGGACTATGTGAGATATATATATATATATATATATATATATATATATATATAATATTATATATAGATATGTAGATATAGACCTATACTGATATATACAGATATATATAGATAGATATATGTGTGTATGTATAAATATAGGAATACAGTGGGATTCAATAAACTCTATGTAGGCTTTGTGGGAAGCCTACACAGAGTGTGCTTGTTTGCATAGTGAACAGCAGCGATGATTACATAGTCATGCTGTGCACCACATTTAAATGTAAACAAGTGTGGTTTCATGGCTGGCAACAGTGTTGCTGGCCAAAAAAACATGTAAAACAGCACAAACAGCAAACCTGTTTACAGAAGAGCCTTGGCTTTGTCAGATTCCACAGGATGATAGTGTTCTCATCATTCATGCCGCCAATGACCTCTTTCAGGATATCTAACAGATGTAAAAAAAGTGGCTGTAGCAAGTCACACATCTGTTGCACAGAGCCAGTATATTATTAATGTGCATATAGAAAAGTTCCATGATTTCTCACCAAGAAAATACAGGCACTATAAACCATGCCATGATGTATGTGGATAGACCGAAAGCCTTGTCACTGTAATCTCTATCATACAGGATGAGGTGACTTGTGCCTGGCCTATAGATCAGTCTCTGACCCTGCCCTGATGAGAATGTTGCACATCTTCATATCAGCTATGGCTGATGACATCAGCAGTGTCTGGTGAGGAGAAAATGCTAATAGCAGTGTTCCACATGCTGGTGTAAAATGGTCTCTCTAATGTCAAGCAAGTGCACAAACATATACACACACCCCATTTGATTGCAGTGAGAATAGAACCCCTACCTAAGTACGCAGACTAGAGAACTCTGCATTTAAGGCAAGCTCCACAGCTCAAGTCTGACTTGGAGAGTGTCAGACAACTATTTATAGGTGATGACATCAGCAGCATCTGGTAAGGAGAAAATGCTAATAGCAGTGTTCCACATGCTGGTGTAAAATGGTCTCTCTAATGTCAAGCAAGTGCACAAACATAGACACACCCCATTTGATTGCAGTGAGAATAGAGCCCCTACCTAAGTACACAGACTAGAGAACTCTGTATTTAAGGCAAGCTCCACAGCTCAAGTCTGACTTGGAGAGTGTCAGACAACTATTTATAGGTGATGACATCAGCAGCATCTGGTAAGGAGAAAATGCTAACAGCAGTGTCCCACATGCTGGTATAAAATACTTTCTACTCCACCAAGCACAAATAAATCTTGCTCCAAAAAGTAGAAAAAATGCTTTAATAAGCAAACGCTTCAAAAAACCACTCCACCACACAAACGGGAACGATGTAGTACAAGAACTAAACACAATAACGTATTCAGCAGAACGTTTTCGTCGCCAACTTCCTCAGTTATATCAATATATATATTGTAATGTTTTCCATTTTTACCTTTATTCTACTTCAAATAATATAACAACAAAAAATTTTGTACTGCAACTATCTTTTAATCAGAAATATGTGTTAGTGTATTGTAATGCAATTCAAATTTTAGCCACATGATGGTGCTATGATCCAACCTTATTCATTCTTTTTTATTTATTTATTTTTTAATGAAGAACAACACCTAGATTTTAAATGTTGTATTAAAAGTTTTTAACAAAGTTTTAAAATATTTATTATAAAATAGGTTGTGAAGCATAGAGGGCATTATGTAATTAGAAATGTTTAATCATAGGACTACAAAGTTTTTAAAGAAATTTATGCATCACTTCATAATCACCCTTAATATGTATTACAAAATGATTGGTTAATTGAGCGCTGATGGAATTCAAATGTTATATATAAGCACTGATTGTACAACATGGCTGATATAACTGAGGAAGTTGGCGACGAAAACGTTCTGCTGAATACGTTATTGTGTTTAGTTCTTGTACTACATCGTTCCCGTTTGTGTGGTGGAGTGTTTTTTTTGAAGCGTTTGCTTATTAAAGCATTTTTTCTACTTTTTGGAGCAAGATTTATTTGTGCTTGGTGGAGTAGGAGTTATACGATTATTGGTTTCCTTTCTACTACTGGCTCACCAACCGTTTATAAAATACTTTCTCTAAGGTCAAGTGCACACACACGGACACATGTACACACGTTTATATATATATATATATATATATATATATATATATATATATATATATATATGGGTCTACTTGAAAACACCGATATGCCAAAACACCGACGACGAGAACACCAAGACCAGAAGATCGACAACTGAGATGACCGACAGTTTAAAAGCATGAAACTTCACATGCCCAACAAACCACAATCCCGACAATCAACAAAACAAAACAAATACCTTTTCCAAAAAACACACACACAAAACAAGCACACCAAAAACCTTACAAACCTACACTAAACCTTACATACACAACTATCTAGCACTAACCTTAACCCACACCCTAACCCTAAGGTCCATAACTATCGCACACTCACCTAACCCGCACCCTAAACCTAACTCACTTAACCCACCCCTAACCCTAAAGTCTGTCACTATCGCAAACTTACCTTACCCGCACCCTAAGCCTAACTCACTTAACCAGCCCCTAACCATAAAGTCTGTCACTATCGCACACTTACCTTAACATGTTGGTGTTCTCAGCATCGGGCTTTTAAACTGTCGGTCATCTCAGTTGTCAATCTTCTGGTCTCAGTGTTCTCGTCATCAGTGTTTTGGCGTGTCGGTGTTTTCAAGTAGACCTATATACACACACACACACACACACACACACACACACACACACACACACACTAGTTGACTGCAGTGACAGCAGAACCCCTATCTAAGCACACAGACTAGAAAACACAGTATTTTGCACAAGCACCATGTCAGAAGTCTGACTTTTACAAGGCTGCAGGACAACTTATGGTGGATGACATTGGCACAGGATGTTAGAGAGAAGATGTTGGGAGGCCTGCATGAAATGGATGTGTAGGCATAGTCAACTGTCAAGATACTTCAAATTCTGTATGTTATCAGATTGATGAGGGTCCAGTATGTAGTATGTGGTGGTTGTGTTCCAATGTACAGATATACTTTAAAAGACAGCTTTACAAACTAAATACAAACAGGTGTCCGCATTACTACAAGTATTTGAAAATGTGAATGTGTATTGTCATTCTAAAGATGTGCCTGGTATATCACACACCATTTGTTATTAATTTATGTAGTGTAGTTGATATATTTGTCAACAAGTACTGGGAGACCAGGGTTGCAGTGCATGGGGGAGATAACACATGACTACATTGTAAATATGTGTCATATGTTTAGATAGGGCCTTCAATTTTATATTTCCGTATGTAGTTTCATAGCATGAAGACTAAATGGACAGTAAACAAAACTAATATATGCCATTATTTACTTTGCATAGCGCAATGGCAAGCAGCAAGTTTGCATGATGGTTGGCAAAGTGTTTGCACATGCAGGATACACATTTCTACTGCTTTCCCTGTTTAACCATAGCTCAGCAGTGAACAAGTGTGAGGCTCACTGATAAAACTATGAGAGTTAGTATTGAGTGTTCTGTGGCAGCAGGTGTAAATGCATTGACACATTCTTTTTTAGACCAAATGTTACAGGTTTCAAATCCAGGTGTATATAATACTTTTAAATAAGTATTGATAATGCAATGAGATTTTACTTTACTCTACCTTCACCATGTGTTACTGTATTTTGATGTAGTGCAGCATGTTTAAGTGACATTGTGTGGAGGTAAGCACACCAGAAAATAGCCATTCACCATCAATTGGCATTGGTGCGTGATGCCAAACTCTGCACAAACACACAGGCCAAAAAGTGAAGGGAACCATTTTTTTGCTACTTATGTGTGTTGTGTGTGATTCTGTTTTTTGACCAAATTATAGGTGTTAAAATTGGGTAGATAAGAAAGTGGGGAAATGGGGGTAAGCAGGGGGAAGAACAAAGGGAAATCAATATTGAAATGTGCAGGAGGGAGGTAGGAAAGAACCATAGCTATTCATTTCTTTAACAGTGTAAACTGAAAATATGTATAGTATATTAACTGAATTTGGACACAAAGTGGGGTGGCAATAACACAATCCTGTTGTATAGCTAACTGGACCGAATCAATTGTGTCAGAAAGACATGTGTATGAAATAGATAGCAATGTATGGGACAATATTTTTTGTGGGACATGTACCCTTTTCTTACATCAGTAAGGCAGGAATGTAGTGTAAGGGAAGTTGGTATTTCTGGATCAGGTAGGTTAGGAGGGTGAGGAAGAAAATGCAAACAAACAGGATGACGCAGTGATGGTGAGTGACACAAAAGTTTGGGGGACACCATGAATAGGATGAGAGGGGACAACACAACCTCATGCCCATCAAACATGGAGACAGTGAAAATCTAGTCCTCACCCACAGGACTGTCATCACTGTCCCCTTACTGCTCTGGCTGCTGAAGTGCTTGACATCTTCTCTTCCTACAGACCATGAGGGAGATCAGCATCTCCATATGGTGTAGGTGTACACCAATGCTGCTGTGCATGTCCCTACACACCAACCCTGGCAATTCCTGGTGGATGATAAAATCCCCACCTCTGCCAGTACTCCTGGAGGGTAGCACAGCACTAGTGCCTGTGTTAGTGCTACCTGATGGCGCATGTAGTGCAGGGACAGCAGAGGCAGTACTGCCAGGTTGGGTCCTAGATATCCTGGACATCGGTGCTAAAGCCAGTGTAGTGGGGGCACACTGACCCACTAGGCTTGGCCTACCTTGCTGTGGTCCGAAACATTTAGTGATTTGTTACAAATGGATGGCGAGGAGACATTTTGATGACACATAATAGAAAATAAAAAAAGAGATAAGGGTTAGAGTGAGAGGAAAAAAAAAGAAATAAAATTAGTACCACCACATGTGATATCCAATGCATTATCACAATTATACAACTATTTTATCTGAATTATTTTATTTAAGTATACATCTTAACAACTACAAACTATAATCACAGATTGCTCAAAGTAATCCTTGCAAAGTGCATATATTGCACATATGCTTGATCCAATTATACAGAATACAGTTAACAGCAATGTGCTCATGCCACTTGTATAGAGTTTAATTTATGTAATATTATTAAAGAAATGCAGTATTGTATAGTTGTTACACATGATATTTGAACCCACAACTTTTTTTTCTGTTTTTTTGACCAAATTATAGGTGTTAAAATTGGGTAGATAAGAAAGTGGGGAAATGGGGGTAAGCAGGGGGAAGAACAAAGGGAAATCAATATTGAAATGTGCAGGAGGGAGGTAGGAAAGAACCATAGCTATTCATTTCTTTAACAGTGTAAACTGAAAATATGTACAGTATATTAACTGAATTTGGACACAAAGTTGGGTGGCAATAACACAATCCTGTTGTATAGCTAACTGGACCGAATCAATTGTGTCAGAAAGACACGTGTGTGAAATAGATAGCAATGTATGGGACAATATTTTTTGTGGGACAGGTACCCTTTTCTTATATCAGTAAGGCAGGAATGTAGTGTAAGGGAAGTTGGTATTTCTGGATCAGGTAGGTTAGGAGGGTGAGGAAGAAAATGCAAACAAACAGGATGACGCAGTGATGGTGAGTGACACAAAAGTTTGGGGGACACCATGAATGGGATGAGAGGGGACAACACAACCTCATGCCCATCAAACATGGAGACAGTGAAAATTTAGTCCTCACCCACAGGACTGTCATCACTGTCCCCTTACTGCTCTGGCTGCTGAAGTGCTTGACATCTTCTCTTCCTACAGACCATGAGGGAGATCAGCCTCTCCATTTGGTGTAGATGTACACCAATGCTGCTGTGCATGTCCCTACACACCAACCCTGGCATCTCCTGGCGGATGATGAAATCCCCACCTCTGCCAGTACTCCTGGAGGGTAGCACAGCACTAGTGCCTGTGTTAGTGCTACCTGATGGCACATGTAGTGCAGGGACAGCAGAGGCAGTACTGCCAGGTTGGGTCCTAGATATCCTGGACATCGGTGCTAAAGCCAGTGTAGTGGGGGCACACTGACCCACTGGGCTTGGCCTACCTCGCTGTGCTCCGAAGCATTTAGTGATTTGTTACAAATGGATGGCGAGGAGACATTTTGATGACACATAATAGAAAATAAAAAAAAGAGATAAGGGTTAGAGTGAAAGGAAAAAAAAGAAATAAAATTAGTACCACCACATGTGATATCCAATGCATTATCACAATTATACAACTATTTTATCTGAATTATTTTATTTAAGTATACATCTTAACAACTACAAACTATAATCACAGATTGCTCAAAGTAATCCTTGCAAAGTGCATATTTTGCACATATGCTTGATCCAATTATACAGAATACAGTTAACAGCAATGTGCTCATGCCACTTGTATAGAGTTTAATTTATGTAATATTATTAAAGAAATGCAGTATTGTATAGTTGTTACACATGATATTTGAACCCACAACTTCTGACTACAGTCTTACACTTGACTCCTAAACTTGTTATTTGCTACAGACTTATGCATGCATACCTGCTTTTGCAGTTAGGATATGCATGCTCAATTTGCCACTACTGTATAGAAAACAAAAAAATCTATCTTTAACTTTTAAAGCTACAATAATACTTCTCTTGCCCTACATACATACCACTTGCTTTCCTCAGTCTCTCCAAATGATCAGCTTGGGCCTGCCGATTCAACTCAATTTCAGGATTAGCTGTAAAAAAGAAAAGAAAAGAAGAGCATTCTGCATAGCAGTCTTGCCTATAATTAGCTTTCTACGTATTATGAATTATCTTCATTAGCATACTTACACAACTGTGTGATGTCACTAGTTTGAAACTCATTCAACCACTGGTTGAGTGTATTCCTCTTGCACCTGTTTAGGTCATTGAAGTGGTGCCTACACTGTTGTCCAGTACATGGAATGCCAGTTGAACTAGATACAGTCTTGGCCAGACTATTCCAAGCCTCAAACTTGTACTGGGAGCCAAAAAGGTCCCCTACAGAGGCATTTGGTTGTGCTGCTTTACAAGGAGTCCAATAAATATTCTGGACTCCTGAACATCCCACCTCCATGCCCTAAATTGAATACCATCCCCTCTAACCCAGACATATCTAATCCCAGAAGTAAAGCAATGGCAAATAATGATTTCCCACCAATTCCTGTTATCATGTTTACTGCTAGTGTGCAAACCCAAGCAATGATGCCAACTGCATTTGTGAGATCTTAAGCAGAGAGCAACAGTACCAAGCAGGGAGGAAATCAATTATTTAAATTGGAAGGTTAGTCTGACACTTGACATTAGTTTGAGGGGTGTCTGCTGCTGTAACTGCTAGGTGATTTAACTTTGTAGACATGCACTGGGGGCATACGTTTCATGTCCTGACACACTTTTGGTTTGGCTTTATACATTGACATTTACAGTGTGGGATTCAAACCTAAGCATAAGGGACAAAACATTATCTTCCACAGTGGTGATTTTACATCTCTGCCACAGAAGAAAGTGCTTGTCATACATAGTCATGAATCATTCATAAATACAGATGACAGTCTGAGGTGCTAACCATATATGTGTGTGACCTGACAAGGTTCTTGTATACAGATTCATTTGTGTATGTGTCTTATTTAAGTGTGAAGGCCATGCAAGTCTAGACAGCAGGATTATACTTACAAAAACATAATAGACAGTATACCCTCAGTCATAGATCTGAACCTTCAAAACACAGTAAGGGTGTCTTATCCCTCATACATATAATTCATATCAGGGCCACTATTTATAATTATGTATAAAGTGCTATAAGTGAGAAGGAATATAATGTGAAATGGAACAACAGTAAAAATGTCTGGAATTTCCTGTATTAGAACCCAGGAACATGTGTATGAAAGCCCTACACTTACACCTGGACTATCACAACAGTAAAAATGCATTGCACTTCCTATATTAGAATGCAGAACCATCTGTATTACAACCCTACACTTAGACCTGCTGCCACAGGAATAATTAAATGACAGTTGCCTAATTCCATATTTGTCCATACGTTCTGTGTGTTAACCACTGCTCAACTCCACTTAGCATGTTTGCATAGTCCCCAACAGAATTAATAGAATGCATCCATTTCAAACGCTGTCTGTCCTGTCTGCATGTGTTCAATGGCTGCAGGTGTTGGGGAGGCTTGCTAACTGACACATAACTTTGCTTAGTGGCATTGCATGATGGAAAGCAAAAACTGCAACAATGTATCCTTTTTGACCTTTAAACTGTCTGCACCCTGTCTGCAGGTGTTCTGTCTGCTTCCTGTGTGGGCCACTAGTCCAGATTTGTGCATTGCTATGCATTGCGCAATCAAGATAAGCACACTTAAACCTGACACTCATTGTGATTCTCTGTTTACCTTGTTTGCGTGAAGCTGCACACTGCTGAAACACTGGCATTAAAGAAAAAAAAAAGAAAAACACACAAAAGGGAAAACTAGGTGAAATGAAGAAAATAAATCTATTAAATAAACAACACTACAAAATGTATTCTGGTACACATTAAATATTTTTACACAGGTCTGCATTTGAGCTCTCATTGCAGTGGGCCTTCAAAACACAATAAGGGTGTCTTATCCCTCTTTATTGCACTAACAGCTTTGCCACAGAGATCTAAAATAATTGTGCATACATCCAACTGCAACACCATCCACAGTACTAACAAAACACATGACAGTTGTTTGTATATGTATTAACTTCAGAAGTAGTACACTGAGTGATCACACAATGATTTATGGCTATTGTTTGCATAAATCCAGCTTCTGTCTTATCGATCTGTGTCTGTTGCCCATACTTGACTTATGTGACCAGTAATCTGAGACATGCAGTCTGTAAGGCATTCTGTATCATTGTCCTTAAAATGTATGAGGATATTAAATGGCAGGAATATACAGTTGCAAAGAACTGAAAGGGAGACTGGATGTTACTGAACAGAAATGGTGAAATGCTGCTTACTTACATTTAAAACCTTAATACAGTTACTTCTACACTTCGTAAGTGTAACCTGGCTTACACATCCAATGGAGGTAGGGGAGTCTGAATTGCTGTTGTGTTTTTCTTCTCCTTAACAGTAATCATTCACTGTTGTAATCCATTAGCAACAAACACTGAGGGAGTGCCTTCACTATGTTTACATCTGATACACGGAGCCATGTATTTGGGATTCACCAAGTCTAATGAGTTCACACTTCATTTGCATCTTCACTGTACACACAGGCCTCACTCTACACTATAAAAAAAGAACTGTGTAGCTAGGGAACCTGAAGGTAAGGAGACTTGTTTATGTGGATAACACAGAAGAATATATTACTTTGGGATTTATCTGCACATAAGGCTACTGATCTTGATAAGGTATGCTTGCATTTTTCTGCTATATACTGCATATGCTGAAATGTCAGTAAGAAAAATCTGTTAATATATATGTATATGCATTAGCAAATACTGCTTTTATCTGTTTGCATTTCTTAGAAGTGTACTGATGGCATAGGCATGTTTGTCAGGGCATTTTACTTTCTCAGATGCACAGCCTTATTAACTCTCACCACAAGTGCTGTTACAACTGTTTTTTTTTTCTCTGTAGACTATTCTGTTGTTATTTCCATGAAATGCAAATGTCCTATACTGTTAATGACACAGGGGTGTTAACAGTCTAGGATGGACCATACACACCTCTAAGGGAGTGCTGGCCACTGGTAAACATAACCAGCAAATGCTTAAAATGGAATGTTCTCTGGTAAATCTGTACACATGTTTCAGGGACAGTTTATTTGATAGCACTTTTAGCATTTCAATGGTTTGTTACCAAAATGTGTCATCTGCCTGTTGTTTTGGGGGTGGGGAGCAAAGTTGCATTTCTGTCTTGGCACAAACAAAATTTTGCACTCCTTGTTTTGGATCCAGCCTTGCTTTGTGTGTGATTGTAATATGTTGCAATCACACAATTATTTTTTGTTATATTTGAATATTGTGACTGTTTTATATTTCTCCAGTGGGTAATATTAAAATATTGCCTTCCATGTGTTATATCAAAGTAGGACTTTTATTGATGTGATACTTATGTGTAATATTCTTCTTTGCATTTATATCACGTAGGACTATGACACCCAGGTATCCTAGTCCCCAAAAATCCCCCTTCATTGACTCTGATATTGAAATGATTGTGGAAACATTTTGGCATCATGGTGCCTTTCTGCTTGAGAAGGGATGTGGGTATATGTCTGGCAGAATGGATATTTGGCAGTAGATAGTTGCTGATGTGAATGCAGTAGGTGGCCAGAGAAGGACATATGACCATGTGTGCAATAGGGCCACTGACATGATTTCATTGGCCCAGAGGACAGCAGCTACAGTGGCCCATGAACAGATAGCTACCGGGGTACACTGACACCAACAGAAGAATTCCTGTCCACTGTCAGGGATCCAGCCAGCTCACTGGAAAGTGCACAACAGCATGCCACTGATGTTGTTGCTGCTGTTTTTAGGGAGGACAAGTATGTCCCAGGAGGATCTTCCAGGTAGGCTTACCTATCTCAATTGTTAAATACTTCTTGTATAGTAAAATACAGACAGCAATACTTAAGTTCTGTTCAACACTAAATTTGTTTGGGGGGAATAGTTGTAGATCAATACAGTTAACAACACATTCTGGTTGATTACACATGGGCTTGGGGATGACGTGTCATCCAAGTTCTTTTTAAAAGTATCGTTAATGGACATATAAAGGGCAAAAGGTTTTAAGCCCTGTGTTACTTTTCATTCTGATGATGGTGTCCTTATCTTTTGCTTAACTTCCTCCAGGGCTATCCAGCATAGAGAGTGCACAATTATCTGAACATGGTAAGCCAAACAATTTTAGGTCAGTACTGGTGAGCGGTTCAAATAAATAATTAGTTTGTGATGTGGGTATCAGGACTGTTGTGTGTACTGCTGTACTATATGTAATAGTGGCACCACTGTTAGTTTGTTAGCATATACTGGACTATGGTAGTGTAGGTATTATTTTTTCCTGTGTTTGTTGCTTATTATGACAGTTGATCCTGACAGTGGAAGTGTGGGACTCCTACCACCTGATGCCAGAGTATTAGCAGACTCTGATGATGAAGGTGGCCAAACAGAGTCACAGTCAGGGGTGTGCAGAGGTTGAATCTACTGACACTGAGGTTGACAATCAGTTATCCTCTGGAATTCCTTTGGACACAGCCAGTAGGCTTACCCCAACCCATCAAAGTAAGCCTTCAGATATTGGACAGGTGGAGGGTGAGACACTCAATCAGGGCAGTGTGGTTACTGTGGCTTCAGTGTCTGTTGACTCTGGCCATAGCCAAAGTGTGGGCAAGGTGCCATGCAGGAGGGTTGTTAGCGGTGCTCAGAAGAAGCCTGCTGTCCATCATCCACCTGATTCAGGTGTGTCTTTCTGTGCTACTCAACTTATGTTTAGGGCCATCATGGAGGCACAAGCACATTCCAATAGGTCCTCCAGAGAAATGCTTGGGGTTGTAGATGTGGCACAGGCTGACATGAGTGACTGCCTCCACAATGTTACTAATTCAATGGATCAGATGAACGACACATTTGAGGGATGGCATCCACATATGTGTGCAGGTAAGCCACATCATAAGTCATACCTACAAGTAGTACTAGCTATGTTCAAAGCCTAGGTTTTGTTGTCAAGATGTAACAGATTTGTATGTTCTTATGTATACTATATTTTGTTTACTTTAGACTTTTTGATTATTGTAATGTGTGCATGAAAATTTACTGTTACTCATGGAGCTTTTCTCCCTGTACCTTAGCTGGAAAAGGACCTGTGTCCAGTCGGACTTTCCCGGTAAACAAATGATAAATAAATAAATAAAATAAAATAAGTAAAATCATCCGATGTTAACCAAAGTGACCATGCATGATCACACTTCCATAATGACAATACTTCCACTGCTCCATCAGTAGTTGAGGTGTTCACACCTAGACATGGCAGGCCATGGGGTCATGGTCCTGGGTGTCCTCATAAGGGGAGTTTGTTCAGCAGAAATTAGTCATATTCAGGTAACAGCAATGCATCTGGCCATGGACATGGACATGCCAGTGCAACTCCTGGTAGAGCCAGTTCTCCTGGTCGGGTGCAACAATAGGTTCATAGGTTCATAGGTAGGTACTAGGCTATCTGCCCAAAGGCATTTATAAGCCTAGCCAGAATGTGTTGGCTTTCGCTGCCCCCCTTAGATTAGTTCACTGTGCCTCTGTCCAGCAGAGCCATTGAAGTGATCCCTGGGGTAAACTTTCTGTTTCCCATACACTCATCAAGGTTCCTCTTGAAGAGGGTTAGCGAGGAGCTCTGACTAATGTGGATTGGAATCTTGTTCCAGAGCATGGGAAGTCTCTGGGACAGGAATCTATCCCTCTTGCATGTCCTATTTATTGTTGTGGTGAGGTTTAGATCCCTGGAGTGTGTGGCTCGAGGGGATATGGTTTTCTTTAGGTGAAGCATGTCCATCAATTCTGGGTTGGACATGGCCTTGTATGTCAGGCAGAGATCACCTCTGAGTAGGCGGTATGCAACTGGGTACAGCTGGAGTTTCTACAGTCGAGCTGCATAGGGCATCTGCTTGAGGCCAGTGATCCCCTTGGTGAGGAACTTCTGTGGTCTTTCCAGTTGTTGCAGGTGTCTTGTAAGGTACATCCCAAATGGGGCATTGTACTCTATGATGGGTCTGATGAGTGATGCGAAGAGGGGCCCAATGACCTCTTTCGATCTAGATGCAAACCCTTTTGTGATTAGGTGGGTGATATAGAAGGATTTTCTAACCACTTTGGCAATGTGATTATCAAAGGAGAAGTTACTATCTACTTGGGTCCCCAGATCCCTTATTACGTCTTCCGTATTTAGGAGGCTACCACCTATGTGGTAGTTTGTGGGCACTATGTTTTTTCCAAAGGGGATGACTATGCACTTTTTGGCATTTAGCTTGAGGCCATGGTTTTGACACCAGGTATCTGTCTCAGTGAGACCCTTTTGGAGGATGTCTGTGTCAGCCAGAGAGTCAGTTAATAGCCCCTAGTTTGCAGTTGTCTGCAAACTTGGTCAGCCATAGTCCTTCTGTGCTTGCCTGTACCTCTGAGAAGTATATGCCGAACAGGAGGGGTTCTAGAACTGAGCCCTGGGGAATGCCATTTGTAACCAGCTTAGAGTCAGACCTAGCTCCCGCAACTCTTACCAAGTGGGTTCTGTCCGTGAGCCAGTTGGCAACCCATCTCGTGATGTAGGGGTTTATGTTCAGGCTGGTGAGCTTGTCTATAATACCTGAATGGGGAATGGTGTCAAAGGCCTTTGAGAGGTCTAGGTAGGCTGTGTGGACCACCTTTCCCTCGTCTATAGCCTTGGCAACTGTCTCAAAGAAGTCCACCAGGTTTAGGAGGCATGATCTGCCCTTAACAAAGCCGAACTGGGTAGGTCCAGTGTTTGGATGTTTCCAATGTCTCTGTTAATGAGATCCATGATGATGTACTCCATAGCTTTGCAGACCAAGCTAGTCAGGCTTATAGGGCGATAGTTCCCGGGGTCTGTTGTGGCTTCACCTTTGTGGAGGGGAATAACTGTTGCTGTGTGACACTGTGTGGGCATGTAGCCTGTGGAGAGGCTGAGTTTAAACTGTGTGTTTAGGCGAGGGGTTAGTTCATCTTTGAGCTCGTGTAGGACACAGCCTGGGACACCATCCAGTCCCATTGATGCTGTGTTTTTGGCTTTGGAGAGGGCTGTTTTAACCTGAGTCTCTGTGATTTCAGGGTCACTACATCCTTCTGGTATAGTTATGGGCCCTTTTGGGGGTGAAGTTTGCACTGAACCTGTCTGCCAGGATGTTGGCTATATTGGTAGGTTCAGTGTATTTTGTGCCATTCTGCACTAACGCTGAGCAGATCTGAGAAATGCCACTTAGATTCTTGACATAGCTAAAGAATGCCTTGTGGTTATCTTTGGAGTCCATGGCAAATTTTCTTTTGAAGCTAGCCTTGGATGATTTTATGAGAGAATGTAGTTTCTTGCTGATACTGATCAGGGATGTCTTCCCTTCTTAGGATTTTACTCTTTTCTGTACTAGTTTCCTCCTTCTATTGTATAGCTTGTTTATAGCAGAAGTCCACCAGACTGGTTTCCTTTTCTTGGAAGAGTGAGTCTTGGTTTTGTTTGGGATAGCACAATCCATGCATGCTTGTAGGTGCCTGTAGAGTGCATTAGTAAAGGATTTTGCAGCTTGGACAGCATTATCCTTTAGCATGGGGGCTTTGAAACTTCCTACCTCGGTGTTAAGTAATGTGAAGTTTGCTTTTGAAAAGTTTTCACGGTGGTTTCTTTGACGGGGGTGGTGGCAGAATGTGGATATCCAGAGTGATTAGTTTATGGTCAGATCTAACCAGCAAGGGGTTGAACTCTGGTGTGGAACACCAGTCGCCCATGTTGGTAATGACCAGGTTCAATATGTTGTCACCTCTGGTGGGGGTGTTGACTAGTTGATCTAGGGCATTTGAGTTTATAAATTCTAGGAAATGTTGCGCAAGGGAGTTCATACTTGAGTAGTTCTCCCAGTTAATGTTTGGGTAATTGAAATCACCCAATATCAGGGTGTTTGGTAGGACCTTTATGTTTCCCAGTGTTTCCAGGAATGCGGAGAGGGGGTCCTGGGACATGGTGGGTGATCTGTAGCAAGCTATAGTTTGAATAGCAGTTTTTCCCCCGCCTTTTGTATTTCGGTCTGGGTTTTGTGGCCAAAATGTTTGGTATGAGTTGTAGCCTGGTAGTGCTGGGGTGCTCTCTGGAGCCTTAAACCAGGTTTCTGTTACTGCACATATATCGATTTTCTCCATACTGAGCAGTGCCTAGAGTGCATGCATTTTGAGGTTTAGACTTCTGGCATTGAGCAGTATTACCCTCAGTTTTTTGTTACTTGTGCTATTTACGGTGGTGGGTTTGTCTTTTGGGCCTTGCCTAAAAAAGGCACTATGGGGGTGGCAAGAGCCTTGGCCAGTATCTGAAAGCCTAAGGGTGACAGGTGCAAGCCGTCTTTAGAGAAGCAGCGTGGCTTGTTGAGCATGTCATCCCAGGCTGACAGACACTGGATCCCCTTTGAATGACACCAGAAGCTTAGCCAATTGTTGAAATTGATAATTGTTTCTCTATACGGTGGTATTCTTAGTGAGGGCAGGATGCTACTCAGGGTCAGGGTCATACTGGCCTGGGCTACATGATCAGAGAGCTCCTCCATGTCTCTTTTCATGTAGTCCAGGGAGGTATGGCTCAGGTCATTCACACCAACATGGACAATGACAGAGTCATATTTGTACTTGTTCTGGAGTGACCTGAGTGCTTGTGTTATATGTCAGATCCTGGCACCCAACAGGCAACTAACAGTAACCTTCTCCTTGTTCAGCCTAGTGAGTGGGACGTCAGTGTGCCTGACTATAGAGTCACCTATTACTAGTGTGTTGGGTATGTTATTTTGCCTTAAGGGCTGTGATTGTGTGGCAAACTGGTTTTGTAAAGTATGTGTTTCATGGTTTATGTTAGGGGGGAAGAGGTTGCTTGGATGCCTGCTTTGGATGCCTTTGTTGCTTTTGCAGATTATTATTTAAAGCCTCCGAGTATGTTTTTGTGTATTTATGTCTGTTTTTTGTCAGTGCTGGTTTCATAGGTCTATGTGAGACTGGTGGTGTGATGCAAGTAATTCCCTTCTCCTCTTGACTGCCTGGTCCAGTCTTGGGTTGAGAGAGCTTAGCCTCCAGTTTGGCTGTATAATTGCATTTCTCGCATGTATTAGTGTTTGGTGGAAGGAGGAGAGGGTTGTCTGTGTACATGAGGCAATTGTAACATTGCCTCAAAATGCCCAGATTCACTAGTTGGACTGGAGAGTACACCTGAAACTGTCCTTTGGACATGCCTGGATAGGTACAGTGAACTGTTTTACTGATAGGCTGGGAAGGTCGAATAGAGAGCTTTGTCCTTCTGTAAAGTATAGGGGGGGTCTAGTGCTAAGGTTTATTAGTGCTTGCTATGAGTTTTGAGCAAGTGCCGGGATGAGAAGTGAATAATTTGAGTGCTTAAGTTGAAAGTTTGTCTAGTTCCAAGGGAAAAATTGAAGAGTAGACTTTGTGGAGCCGGGAATAATTATACCCTAGCTAACTGGTGCTGCCCAGTGCTCAAAACCTTGCAAATGCAGGTTTTATAGCAGGAAAATGAATGAGAGAGAAATTATCCCAAAATGGCCAATAAACTACTAATTTCTGGGCTAAAACCACTCCTCCAGGGACAGATAGGCTGCTCAAAGCTCCCTCTGTTACAGTGAACAGAGAAACTTCCTTCTATCCAAGTAAGGTATGGGGAAACACAGAAACTTGTAACACAGCCCTGAATTCAGCACTAACTTGAAAACTGGACTAAACTAGCTTAGAAAGGCAGGAAAACAAGTATATATATTTTTTTTCAGAAAATAAAGCAGATACAATCAAAAAAACACTTTAAATGCACAGAAATGGCTATCACACTTGAGTGTGTTGCCTACTACAGTTAAATAGGTAATTTAAACACAAAAATGACTTTGTTAATCACTCCAAAGTATCTCTTTTGTCTCTCTGCTGCTGTAGAACTCTGCAGGGCACCAGGCAGGAGCTTGCTGAGCTGTATACTAGCACAAAAACCTTGCAAATGCGGGTTTTATAGCAGGGAAATGAAAGAGATAGAAATTAACCCAAAATGGCCAATAAACTACTAATGTCTGGGCTGAAACCACTCTTCCAGGGACAGATAGGCTGTTCAAAGCTCCCTCTCTCACAGTGAACAGAGAAACTTCCTTCTATCCAAGTAAGGTATGGGTAAACACAGAAACTTGTATCACAGCTCAGAATTCAGCACTAACCTGAAAACTGGACTAAACTAGCTTAGAATACAGTTGCCACCCATCCCGTTGTCAGTGGGACACTCATGAGTTGAGGCCTCTCATCCCGCTTCCCGCAGTCACCAAGCGTGGGACTTTAAAAGTCCCATTTTTCCCCTTTTCACTTTGCGATCGTGAATAATTCAAATCAATTGCCGTGGAAAAGCCGAAAATATTTCCGTTTTTTCCACGGCAATGCGGCTACTTCACCACCCGGACCTGCAGTTAGAGGGATTCCCTGCTAGGTCCGGGTGGTAATGCAGCACAGTAATTGGCTGCAGGGATTAGTGGGGGTGGGAACTTGTTCAGAAGAGCCCCATAAAGGTCGCAGCTGTAGAGCACTAAGCTCTATAGCAGCTGCGATTGAACAAAGATCTGATTTAATTTCTATCTCCAGACAGCCCAGCCAGCCAGGATTGAAGCCAGCCAGCCAGCCAGGATTGAAGCCAGCCAGCCAGCCAGGAAGGGAAGAAAGAAGCCAGCAAGGGAGCCTGCCTGCCAGCCAGCCCAGCCAGCCAGGAAAGAAGCAGCAAGGGAGCCTGCCTGCCAGCCCAGCCAGCCAGGAAAGAAGCCAGCAAGGGAGCCTGCCTGCCAGCCAGCCAGGAAAGAAGCCAGCAAGGGTGCCAGCCCAGCCACTGCTTGAACAACCAACTAGCCATTCCAGCAGGAAGGAAGCAAGCTAGCCCAGCAATAACTGTGATAGTGGTAAGTAGATAATTGCATTTTGTGGCTTTAGTTATTTAAAATGGGAATAGTGTGCTTTATTTAAGTTTTTAATGTTTAGAGGTAGATGGGGATGTAGTATGCAGTATTTAAATCTGTGCAGTGGTTATTTTGAGACTTTTGAGTACTAGTTTAAAATGGGAATATATTGTGGTTTAATTTTTTTAATGTTTAGAGGTAGATGGTGGGTGCAGTACGCAGTATTTAAATCTGTGCAGTGGTTATTTTGAAATTTTTGAGTAGTAGTTTTTAAAGCTATAAAACCTGAATGTATATGTAATTGTTATTATTCTTGGGGGTATGATTTGGAAGCATTACTTTTAAAAGGCTGAACTGTGTATAGAAGTTGTTTGTTTCTGTTGGGGGGCAGTGAAATATAAATTTAGTGTGACACATTTCTATTGTCATAGCTTTTTCTGGGTATTGTCTGTTTGCAAATAGGAAATGTTCGAGCATAGTTTGCACTTTTTTGTATGGAAATGTGTGCACTTTAATGCTGTTTTCAGAAAGTTACGATATACTGTTTAGGTAATTTTTCCTGTTCCTGCAAGTCCATGTCTATGTGGTACAAGTCTACCTTTTGAGGGGGAATGTTAACAGTTAATGTAATTCATTTATTATTCTAGTAGGTACATGTTGCCAATTTGCCAAAGCTGCTTCAAGATTGTTTTCATTTATACTTGTAAATGTGTGCATTTAATTTATTATGCATTTTTAATAAGGTTAAAATGTACTGATCTGCTTGTAATGTGAATATGGGTGTGTTGCTTTTACTTGGGCCTGTTTATTGCATTGCTGTGCTGGATTAATTGCTATGGAGTCTGCTGTACATTGTAGTTTATGTTACTTCTCTTGCAAGAAGTATTTTTAAAAGTTAAAATGCTTATGAACTTTTTTCCCGTTTATTTTTTTTTTTGTGGATGGATGCTCAGAAGTTAATGCAATGTATTTGAGATTGTGCTAAACCATGTCGTTGTTACAGGGTAGTTTGCGTCTATAAGTAGCAAAGTTTGTATTTTGTGTTTTAGTGATGTCTTCAACTTACTTATTTACTGTTTTCATTATAATCCGATTATGACCAGTGCTGCTGTTGGGCATGTTCATTAATAGATCATACTGAAAGCAACTACTTGTTTACACTATCTAAATTATCTCTAAATGAGCCCTTTGCCTTCAGTGACTTGCTTAATGTGACCACTGCCCTGAGTCTGCAGGATGTAGATGAAGATTATCTTTTTAGGGACTACTTGGCAATTAGGCCTTCTCTCGAACAGTTATGTAACACAAGCTTGACCCCAGGAGATAAGTGGCTGAAGCTTTTCAAAGAAGGGCCTGAACTGACTACACTCTATCCGGTAATTGATAGGGTTTTATCTATACCGCCCTCAAACACATTTGCAGAAATAGTTTTTTCATTGGTGAAAGGTAAATGGACAGATGTGCAAAACCGATGTAGTGTGGACTTGTTAAAAGCTGAACTAATGATGAGTGTAAATTACCAGATGAAATGTTGTGACTTTTACTCAAATATTGTTTCAAATTGGGCCCTTCTTCAAGCCATAAAATCAAATTCAAAATACACTTTAAAAAAAAAAGTGATTTATTGTACTAGTGTGCAGTATAAAGTACTAGGGTGCAGTTCGTAATTTTGTGTTTTTCTTTGTTTAGTATTAATTTGCTAGAGTGCATATGTAGTACTAGGGTATGTAGTTTTGTGTTTGTTCTTTGCTTTAGCTTTAATTGACAATAAAAAGTCTTAATTTTATACTTGGCTTGTATGTGGTATGTAGATTTTTTTAAGTTTTCTTTCTGAATAGCAATGGTTGGTTTATGAATTTTACTTTTTAAATAAACAAGTGTCTGTTTAATGAGTAGTGTGTTTTTTATTCCTTTAAAGTTTATTTATTGTTACAACTGATTAGTGTGTGTTTGCAGTAATAGTTCACTTCATTTAAATGGTTTGAGTTTTCAGTATGCTGTAATGTCACAATGTTGCATCCATAACTAATACTGCATCTCCTTTAACAACTCTGGTGATGTCATTGTGGGGGGTGTGGCCAGTGTCATGTTGGCCACACCCCTGTCCTGTTGACCACACCCCCATGTCCCACTTTGCCCTTGTTAAAAGGTGGCAACCCTGGCTTAGAAAGGTGGGAAAACAAGTATATGTTTTTGTTCTTTTCAGAAAATAAAGCAGATACAATAAAAAAAAACACTTTAAATGCACAGAAATGGCTATCACACTTGAGTGTGTAGCCTACTACAGTTAAACAGGTAAATTAAACACAAAAATGACTTTGTTAAAGTGCAGGCAGTAAAATAAGTACAATATGTAGCCGAAACACGCTTTTTAAATCACAGAAACTCTAGAAAATCGGCGTTTTAGGCAGAATTAGCTAAAGGCAGCAAGAAAATGCAGAAAAATGATACTTAATCACTCCAAAGTCTCTCTTTTGTCTCTCTGCTGCTGTAGAACTCTGCAGAGCACCAGGCAGGAGCTTGCTGAGCTGTATGATGAACTGCCACATCTACCATGCATTGCTTACATCTTTCCAATATACCGAGACATAAAGCTAGCACAGAGCTTGGCTGTGTTCCTGCAGAGACTCACAAACCAGTTACACCTAGAGGGCCCATACAGACACATACACAACAGATGCATGGTTCAGCCATGAAGCTTAAAGCTTATTTTATCTCACTGGCTATTTGTTACTTTATCCAAATGTCTGCCTGCTTCTCTTTCTTACTCACATGCACTCACCTACCTTTTGTGATAGCCTAGGCTTACTACCCCCCCCCCACACACACACACACACACACAAAACACCCTGTGCAAGTGATGAAAACTGTGCCATATCCTTGTTCTCTATTTTTGGATTCAGGGATACATAAGATTTGTGCCTGATGCTCAGGGTGCATAGCTGATTTAGTGCTTAGTATATTTGCGCTTGTGATGTTGTTTTGCTAATTGTATTTCTGACATATTTTGGTCTTAGAAAGACAGTTGATAGAATCAAAATATTTTTCATCAGTATTTTATTAATCTTCTGAGGGTTGTGATGTCTGAAACTGAGATGTGTCTCATTACTTTCTAACTTCTCTCTTTTATGATTTTCCAGTATAAACGTATGAGGTCAAACTGAGGGAATTCATGACCATCAATACTTTTTAGCGGTATTAGTGTGTGAATCTTTGATGCCTGAGGCCTATTACTTGATAGAGGACACGTATTAATATAAGTTTCTGCTGTCACATTAAAATCATTGCTGTAAAAATCACCCACATTTTACTTGTTTACATTACCAGATAACATTCAAGGATATTGCATTAATTCATATCATTACATAATATATTCCAGGTTCAACCCTTGCCTTGAAAATACAGCAGTTGCTACAGTTTTAGTTCAAGGCTGAATCTGACTGATGCTAGGAGTACACAGCCATTACAGGGGTCGGTGAAGGTTGTGAGAATTGCCTGGCATTAATGTTTCAATATGTATATGTGTAGGATGAAGTTTTTAGCCCCTTAAGTGGTGAGTGAGTGTGCTATTTCTTACATTATAACTTGTTGAATAGCTCCTCCATCTTGGATTGGTTGATTAGCATACAGTTTAGCTACGTATGCTGTAATTAGCATGGCACGGTGTTTACCATTGTTGCGCAGCTCTACACACCATGTACAGTGACTTAGTGAATACAAAACAGTGGGTGTTGGTGGGCCATGTCAAGTTTATTGAAACTGCCTGATTTGTGTGTGTGTATATATATATATATATATATATATATATATATATATATATATATATATATATATATATATATATATATATATATATATATATATATATATATATATATGTATAGCTGTAGATAGATACATACATATATACACCAATTCTACAGTAGCACCAACTCAAAGAAGGGAGAAATCTCCCCAAAACAAATGATTCATTGCCAGTGGTGGACACTTAGAAACCAAAATGGCAATGATTTCCTACGGAAAACAACATTCAACATTATGCTTTTCATCTTTTTTTCTTCATGATACCAAGGCGTGAGCAATTTCACCTCGAGCAACTGTAGGGAAGCCTTCCTGGTATAATTCCTGTTATTTCCATTATTTTTCACTTCCCCAAGCAACTGTAGGGAAGCCTTCCTGATATAATTACTATTATTTCCATTATTTTTACTTCCTCATATTTTACCATAACTGTTATGCCTGAGTACATCACATTTCTTACTAACCACAAAATGTTCTTCCCCATACAACAGCAATTTTTTCTTTTGTATTTTCTCATGCATCTTCTACCTAACAACACATAATGTCTGTTTATTCTTTACATCATTATGTTACTGTGAAGACTCTAACTTCACTTCTAATACTGCTTACATTTAGTGCTAGCACTGAAACACACTGTTTTCCTTTTTTGTATCATTTGTAGTTGCAGCTTTATTGTTTCTCTTCTTGTTCTTCCCATGTATTTTACTTCCTCCAGCTCATTTTTCACTTGTTTCTGTATCTTCTTCTTCTCCCTTATCACTACTTAGTATATCAAACTTATGTTGCATCTGTGCTCTCACATTATTTTCTGTTATTGTTTCAACACTACGTATAACGTTTTTACCAGTATTTCATTCTCTTCTTTCCCCATTGTCCAGCTACACCATGTTGCTCAGACTGTTTTATCTGACAAGTGCTATTCTTCCTCTATCCTTTTTCCTGTAGCAATGGACAGTCCACACAAGCATGACCTAAATCAAAACAAATTAAAGTTGTTTTTTTCACGCTTCTGTATTTTGGACATTTTTTTCATTTTTTCAGCTCACTGGAATTCAGGAAATTGCTGTTTCATAGCAGAACCTATAAGGAAGACGAGTAGTATGTGATAAAAGGAAAAGAGAATGAGTAGTAAGGCTGTGTTATTTATCGATATATGAATACAACAGAGAGGAAAAACATGCTTGAAGAGATAAACAGATGTGGTGAATATGTCAAAAAGTATGATAGAAGATTAGAATTATTACATAAGGAAAGAAAAAGGAAAGATAACTCAAGACATAAAAGTTATGAAAACATTATTAAATGTGGTGATTTAATAGTAGGTGAAAAAAAAGAAACTGGACTCATCAAAGAGGTTTACCTAAAGTATAAATATGTCTTATACTTAAAAATGTATATGAACAAAATAATGGGAGGTTCGAAGACTGCAGAATTTTTTTGTCATGGAGTTTTAGTGGGTGATAATAAAAAGGTTCGTAGCAGGCTTTAATATTTTAAAACAAGGAAAAGAGAAGTTGTTGTATAAGCATATGACTATGAGGGAATATTACGGGAACCAGACTTATTGGTGGGTTTTAAATAAAAGAAAAACATATATATTTAAATGTTGAAAGAGAAGAAAGAAAAGATAAAACATGTGCAGAAATTCTTAATTAACTAAATGAAGAAAGATATAAATGATTTAGAGAGAACATTATATGACAAAAAATGGGGGGGCATTGTTAATGTTTAGACAATTCTTTAAGGAAAAAACAAGTTCCTGCATGGTTAGGAAATTAGGTTAAAGTAAGAGAAGGAAAATAGTTGCAATGTATGATGAAAAAGGGGTTATTATATATTCCCAAATAGAAATTATGAGGACAGGAATTTTGTGTACGAGATGTATAGAAAGGAAGATGTGCAAGATGAAGTATGCAAAGTTATGAAAATAACAGATGAGGTAAAACAAAATTAAAAAAGAATAAAGGTTAAAGAGTTACAAGAAATAGGAAGGAAAGGAAAAGAAAAATCAGCACCAGACCCCCTATGGACTACAACATATTTTTATAAAAATACAAGAAAAGATGAAAACATACGTTTTGACATTTATGAAATGAATGGTTAAGAGACGGCACTGGAAAATAAATTTGTGATGGGGTGATAGAATTCATATGGAAAGAAAGATAACAGAAAAGATATAAAGAATTGGAAACCAATAACCGTAGGAAACACAAATTAAAAACATTTACCAGAATTCTGCAAAATAAAAAATGCAGAAGGTGCTATACCATATATTAGATTGTGGTGTGTTTGGTGTTAAAGACAAAGAATTAAAAGAAATGTTAATAATGGTTTAAGAAGTTGCACATTTGATACGAGAAGAAAATGAAGAAACATGAATATTAACAAGCTGCTGTAAAAGCTTTTAAAAGGGTTAAACATGAGGCAATATGAAAAATACTTGAAGCATATGGTATAGGCAAAGGAATTATTAAAGTTATAAAGATATATTAAGAGAATTGTGAAAAGTGATGTTAAATGAGTGACTTGGTAAATATAAATAAATAAAAATAGGTAACTCAATGTTGCCCCCAAGCATGTGCCTGCTTGTTTTGGTAGAATACTATTAATTAAGTAAAGATGTGAATATGGGTTACAAAATACAGTATAAGAGTTGGATATTGGGAATAAAGTGGCAATACACATGTCAGATGCAGATGGCTTTAAGAAATAAAATATGGATAAACTAAAAGTAAGAATTGAGATACTATTAAATAATGTAGGATTGCAATTAATTGGAGCTAAAAGTAAAAGACTTTGTAAAGTAAAAAAATAAATGGAATATATTATAACAGAAAAGAAATACACTAGACATAACATTTGCTAAATATGAAAGAGTAATAAAATACCAGAAAGAAAAATTGGAAGAAGTAAGGAAAGTGACAGCATGGTGGAAAAGTTTGCCTTTCTTTAAAAAAAAGTGTATACGTTAAATATATACATATTTGGGAAATTAGCATACTTAAGTATAATTTCTATATTTCCAAGGAATAAGGAGAAAATAAATAATGGATTTGTTATTAGGGGTAGAACATTACATACTCTAAGGGGTATAATATATAATAGAAAAGAAGAAAAAGGAGAGTTACATTTGAAAAACCTTAGTGTATTCCTGGTATATATGCATTTGTTCTGGATAATTAAAAATCATGAAACAAGAGAAAATACTGTGGGGAAAATGCTGAGAGATATAACGCAATACGGACTAAAGATAAATAAAAAATAGCTAGAAATTAAAGAATATATGAACAAAATATAGTTATGGAAAATAGGGATAGGAAAATGTGATATTAAAAAAAGCAAAGGAATGTAATTTCATATATTCATGGAAAGAGAAAAAATGGAAAAGCTGTATATGAAAGAAGGGAGATATTTCTTCTTTTTTCTGGAGGTTATTGCTGAACAAGGTACCTATGAAAAGCAGTATGAAATATAAAGTGCTGGAAAAGAGAAAATGTAAAGAATGAAATGCACAAGAAACTAAAAGTATGTTTTCCTGAATTTTAAGGAACAAAAAAATCAGGGGGAAGATTTTTTAAAAATGAATGCAAGTTGAATGGATTTGAAAAAATACATTTTTGTAAAGGAGATCAAATGTGAAATTGAAGAACAGGCAAAAATGTTGTTTCTTGAATGGATGTTATGGAAAAGGAGATGTGGAAGTTTATTATTTAACAAAAATACAAAGGATAAACATGTGTTGAAGGAAATAAAGGGGAGGTTATGGTGAAAAAGATGGGTTGGGTGAGTCTTTTTTTTTTTTTTTTAAATATTACATTAAAGTTATTTTGTTGAATTTTCTTTGATATTCCCAAATTAGATGATGTTAAATGAAGAAAGAATAATGTGAAGATTGGGCTGTAAAGAAAGTAAATAGTGTGGGTGATGTATAATTTAAATAATGTGAATATTCGCATATAATATACAATTATATAAATTATGTAAATAATGTGAAAAATGTAAATAAAGCAACCCCTACTCTTTTCAATAAGTGCTTTGGGATATTTTACATCCACCTGAGCTACATCACAGCTAGGGCATCAGTTTAACATATCATCTAGACAGCACACTCAGGAGTGTAGCAACCCTTTTATGCTGCACTACAGTGTCAGCACTGGAAAATTAATTCAGCTACCTGCTACGGAAAAAGAACCCACACCATCTTTACCAAAGTAGCTAGTGGTATTACCTATGTCTTCTCTTTTTGGTGGTATTGATCTTTACCAAAGGTGACCCTACTACCTGTTGAGCTACTGAGACTACATGCAATGGGAGGGGGCATCACAACTACAGAGCATCACTCATCATGGTCAAAATTAGTACCTAAACTTTGGTTGAATAACTTAAGAAGTTGGTTTGCAAAGGCAAGTTTAACACAATTAAGCAACCAAGTATACTGCCAGGTTTCATGGAGGAAGTATTTTTGGTCTTGGTTAGCATCTTCAGTAAATGATCCTTAGACATAATTGGGAAGTATGGGATTCAAGTATTTCAGGGTTTTGGATAGAAGTCTTTGGGGTGAATTTGCAACTGAATTTGTTTGAAAGGATGTTACTAATGTCTGTTGGGTCACAGTAGATGGTCTCATTCTGAATAGGTTCAGACCAACAGAGGGTATTCTCTCTCAGTTTTTTTAAGTAGGAGACATCATTTTGAACAGGTTCAGAGCAACCTGGGGAACTCTTTCGTATGTTTCTAACATAGCTAAAACAGGTTTTATAATTATTTTTAGCTACAGAGACTGGTCTAAGTTCATGAGCTACCCTAGTGGGACCTCATGCTGGTTTTCATTTTTTAGTAATGCTTTTGATATTTTCCTTGAGAAGAGGGATTTTAGAGCTGCTATAAAATATAAGGAGTTTCTTTTGTTGAAGCATTTATTTATGGTAGTGAACCACCAAGTAGTTTATTTTTGAATTTACTGTGATACTTGGTTCTGCTAGGGATTGCTGACTTTATATATTTTTTCTAAATAGGTGTAGAATTCCTTAGTGAAGCTTGTTGATGTCTCAAGGTCATGGGTAGTGCAGCCAAAAGTGAATTTTAATATTTCATCTTACATTATGTTGAGGTTGGAACAGCAATCAAAAAGAAGAGGCTTAAATGGCTGCCATTTGATGCACTGCACTGTTTACTTCTGAAAAATCCATTGCTGAAACAAACTCTGAAGACCATGGGCTTAACTAATGACTTACATGACTAACTGAAACAAGGGGGCAGCATAAAGCATCTTCCACTTTACAAAAAAATATGAGATAAAACATTTAATTGTGAACAGTGCATTCAGCAATTTCTCATAATCTCATCTGCATAAACACATACATCTGCCTGGATGCAAGTCACTCCATTCAGAATGCATTTCTGGGATATGAATCAAAATTTAACAATTACTAGTCTCAAAATGTGGAATGATAGCTGCACTACCTGGTCTACAGCTTAAAGTTCCTTAGTCCACTCTCTTGGGTTTTGAGATGTTTATATCATATATGTTTTATCTGTGTCTTACCATCAAACAGTTTTTTCCCATTTTACATGAGATAAGGATGTCATGTCAACTGTCACCACCTCTTTCAATTCAGATCCACCCTCCCACCTTCCTCAGCAGTCATGTTTGGCTGTTGTATGTTTTCCCTTACACAGTTCATACATCTCTTAACTGGACATCTGCTTCTCCTCTTGACTTCATCCTGTCTCAGTCAAAACTGCTTTACTAAATCGTCTTCTGCTTTCTTACACAAATGTCCAAACCACCACAATACATCTTCCTTTGCTCTTCTCTGCAATTGGGATAATTTGGCTTCTACTATGCTATCCTTATATCATTGTCTGTTCCACAGTGTACATCCTGCTATGCATCTGAGTCACTTCATTCCCATCACTATAAGCTTTCTCAGCTACTCTGCTTTCACTGCAGACAAGAACTGGTCACACCATTGTTTTGTACATCTTACTTTTCAGCGTCATTACATTCTTCTGTTACACACTACTCCTGACACTGTGTGTCAGTTGGTTGCAGCACCCCTTATTCTAGCTTTCGCCTCCTCATTCAAACTTCCATCCTCCTCAACCACACCTCCCAGATACTTGAAGATTTTAACCTGATCCCCTCTCTTCCCTTTCATCTCAGATTTCAACTTCTTCTAATTTATCCCATATGCTGTATTTACTATAGTCCAGTCTGTACTCCATTTCATCGCAAATAACTCTTGCTTTATGTTCCAGTCCACTATCATTTGCTGAAGTTCCTTTTCAGAGCATGCTTTTATTGCCAACATTGTCAGCATACTGCGGTTTTTGTCCCATTGAATATGTTTGCTGATGTACTCCATCAACAATATGAACTGGACTGTGCTCAGAGATGCACCTCCTTAGCCCAATCGCAAATGATAACCACCTGCACACACATTTGATGTTTGAAAGTCATAAAATTGAAAAAAAAATGATTGTAACAAACATATTCCAATCTGTTGCACCTAGACAGTACACTGAACCTAGAGAAGCTACAGTGACCTACTATGCACAAATCTGAGATTCAGTTTGTGAGGAAAGTTAAAGAGATAATTACCACACTGTTTCCAGCCCCCACTACATGCAAATTATAGCAATCTTCAGTGCACACTTCTGATAAGAGCTAGTTTTATACTAGGTGGTATCCTGGACACAAGTCTCCACTATGTCTGTGTCAAAATCTACTAATACTGCCTGGGATGTGAGGGCCATCGGGCCACCAGAAGCTCTAAGGCTATAGATATTTCATTATTCTTTATTTCTGAAAGATAATAAATTGCTTACTAATCTTTTTACTGCTGCACAAAGTTATATATCTGCTTGAAAGCATGGCATTGGAGCAATCAATGATGTTTTACAACTGAAATACATATATATGTATGTATATAAGTATATATGTGTGTATATATATATATATATATATATATATATATATATATGTGTGTGTGTGTGTGTGTGTGTGTGTGTGTGTGTGTATATATATATATATATATATATATATGTCTACTTTGATTCACTAGTGAAAACTCATTTCACTGAATTTCAAAACACTCACACCAAATCGCTGAAAGCTCAAATCACTAAAAACATTTCACTGAATCACATTTCACTGAATGCAAGTACTTTTGGCCTTTTCCCCATTGTAGTGTGATCCTGGAAGTAGTATATATAGTTAGACATCGGGGGTGGGGGCCATAGCCCCCCACCTACTTTCAGTTTTATATTGTTAGCTTTCAGTGAAATGAGATTCATAAATATAAAAGCTAAGTAGGTGGGGGGATACACCCCCCACAACCTCTAAATATATATATTAACTCCAGGATCAAACTACAGTGGGGAAAAAGGCATATACATTTTATTTGCCTAACAGTACTTACATTCAGTGAAATGTGATTCAGTGAAATGAGTTTTCAGTGATTTGAGCTTTCAGCAATTTTTTGAGGGTGAATTGAAATTCATTAAAAAGAGTTTTCAGTGAATCAAAGTAGACCTATATATATATATATATATATATATATATATATATATATATATATATATATATATATATATATATAAACATATATTTTTTTTTCCCCCTGGTAACATGTAACAGATTTTAAAGGAGTATTTTAGGCCATTTGTGTACTCAGTGCACTGAGCAGAAGCTCATTGTAGCACCCACAATGAAGACAAGAGTATACAACAAAATGTCAGATTGTGGCAAGTCCCATCTTTGAAAGGCTACACCTCTGCCACTGACCTTTTAAGATTTCAGTACAAAACTTTCCCATAGTAATTTATAGGATGATGATTGGGTCTCCAATCATAATCAGATTATGTGCTCAAGACATGGATATCAAGAAATTCACCCTGAGAGAGAAGCTAGAGAAATGAATTTTGGCATCCATGTTAAGAAATAAGTTATCTTCTTTTATGATCAGAAAGACTCAGTCAGAATTATTTGTAATGCATGGAGCTTTATCTACTCTAGTGTACTACAAATGATGGAGGAAAAAAAGCTGGACTACTAAATGTTTTACAAGTTTGTGAGATGCAGCACATTAACAATGGCACACACTGAACCACCACAGAGAAGCAGCAGGAATAAAAAGTTTAAAAAAAATAATTAAGCACTTTAGCTAGTTGATTTAAGTGTTTTTTAAATATCTTTGTACTTCTCAACGCTCTTCTGTGTTGGCTACTAACTGCTGCAAATGTTGTAGCACGAGATTAGATTTTAACCATGGTAAGGGGTGCTTAACAAAAGCCTATTAAACACCTTTCTGATGTCGGTCTTTGACAGATGCTGACCCTCAACAAACCATATCAAGTAATCATTCAGAAGTGATTATGTGGCTACCATTTGCTTTCATACATTACTTGCCCTCAAAAAATTGTGCTCACTTTCTGCATATTTCTGAGGTCTCAGTGAGAAGGGAAGAAAAACAGACATAGAAACATGTCAATTTAGTGTGTTGATGTTATACCCATACCCTGACCCCAATAAGCCATATCATTTTATTTTACCGTGATTATGTGCTAATCCTGTACTTTCATACTCAGAATGCCTTCTAACCCCTTACACTTCTGATGCTTGATTGTAAGGAAAGTGAAAGAAAGAATGATGAGTAATGTATTTCAACCTCTTCTTCCTGAACACATATACACCCCCTTGTTGACAGACACAAATACATGTTAATGATTGTCTTGCATGAATCATGTAATTTTATTTTGCTTTCATTCATAGACTGCCCCCAAATGGACAGTCACTTCTGGCAATAGCCTCTCATGTGTGTTTGCCAAAAATGATGAAATAGCCAGAGTAATACATTTCTGCTTACTACATTATGGCACTCATCCCACTTCAATTACATAAAAAATAAATGCAAATAAATAACTAAATATATAAGTACAATTGCACTGTGCTGTGTGTGTTACTACTATCCACAGATCTATCTGGTTTCATGCCAGCCTACTTACCATAGTTCTCAAACTCTTAGTGCAGGAAGCAGGGACAAAGCCAAATATAACAAGGGACAAAAATCCTAAATCAGGAAGAGATTTTAAATATTGCTCTTATATACTTAGAAAGTTGGTAGAATGACATAGTTTGCATTAGTATGTTTTATTTTGAAGGATAGGAAGTCTGAAAATGTCTGTCATTATTTAGTCACTACAATCTTCAATGACTGCCAGAAAACCACAACTTTTATGAGGAACAGACTAAATATAAGGAAAAATACAGGGCATTCTGTGAAATCATGGAGAGATGAGAGTTATGCTACTTACCTGAATGAATGCAATGACTCCCAGTCCTGTCCTCCCTAGTTATGACACTACAACATGATGAAATTATACTCAGCAATTAGTACAGTAATCCATCTCCTGTTTTCTGGTTACTACTTCCTCTTCTGTTTTTAACTCCCAATGAAAGCAAGTTTTAAGTAATAATAAAAAAAATCTTCATAAAAACAAAGAAAATAGTGGATACTGCACACTTTTTTATTAAAAAAGGAAACACTTTCATCTCATCACCAACATTACAGACTTTATCAAAGCTGTTTCAGATGACTAACAGGAGACTATTTGGCTTCAATTTACCTCTTAACCTAATTGGCTGCTGAAGATTCACCCAAATGCATAATGTCACTGTTACATGCTTGTTGAGCTCGATCTTCTTTTTAGTAGGCGTCGCCCTGCACATGCTCAGTGTAGCAAATCAAATACTTAGCTTATTTTCTACACGTCACGTCTTCTGTTTTCTACACCTGACTTCTTCTGTGTTGGGCAACAGGGTGGTAATACTCTGTTGCTTATAGGATCATAGCGTCATAGGAGGGTACTAGGCTAATTGCCTGGGGCCCTTGCGAGCCTGGCCAGGAGTTTGTCCCGAAGGGGAGACCTTGGTCAGCACTTGTCACCCTTATCAATGAGGGACACAGGGACGATGAGTGCTGACTGATTTTTCTTTTTCGGGGATGGACTCTTGGCTAGGCTTGTAAGGGTTATGTAGTATTTATTTTGTTTTACTTACTCATCTAGCGTAATTTCAAAATATTAGCTGATAGCTGTTCTGGGCATTCTTATGCAGTGCTTCATTATGCATACATCATGAGGGGTTCCCTTTTCTGGTGTTCAGATGCAGATCTCTTGTAGTTTTAAACTGTGTATTGGGTAAGACTCTATTGTCTAATATCTACTAATTTCATATTTGAGCATTTGTAATGTACTTTTCTTATCCGGTCTGTCAGTATGAATGTAAGGCTTTTACTGTGTAAAATATTTCACTGGCATGAGGTACCTGACCTTTTATATTCATGTTCGATCCTAATCCGGTACCTCTTGAGATTATCCTGCTACGTACACATATTCTGTCCCCTGAAAACTTTAGTCCTAGTCAGGTAACTATGAACCAGACATACGTAATCAGCTGTTGCTCACTCTGACTGCATAAGAGAGTCGAATGTAGGCCAAGCAAGAAATGAGACTAGCACAAGTTTCTACGTCTTGCCTTACTCTGGACAGGTTTGTATCTACACAGTGCCCAATAGAGTAAAACACAGAGTTCCATACCTCAGTTATTCTTGCTGACATGTTCCTGAGCAACAGGTTGTTTTGTATGCCTCTTGTGGGTTACTCCCCTTTCTGGACCTTCATTATCCGGGTGGAGTTTTTTTTTCTTCTTTTCTATTATTATGCTGTTTTTCTTAGCAATTCCTGTAATATTTACTTGTATATTCAACTCTTATTTTCTCTTTAGTATAATGTGGAAGTGTTATCTCACAGCTGTTCTGCACCCTGCAAACCTTAGTCCTAATAATACAACTTCAGGCACCTCCTTCAATCATTTCAAAAAACTCCTTAAAACACACTACTTAACTAACTGGCTATGCTCATTTTACACTCCAAGTTAAATCTAATTGTGTCACATGTTCAGATAAGTATAAACAGATTTGCCCTAAAATGCTTGTAAACCCAGATACTGGTAAAAAAAAAAAAATGTATTGTTTTAAGTTTTTGACTATGTACCTCAATGACTGTCTACTGTACTGTCTAACTAAACCTGTTAACTTCTAACCTATTATGTATTAAAATCAATTGTATGTTCTATATTTTGTTCTCTCGTGTACTGCATTCTATTGTACTGAGGAGCTTTTCTCCCCGGGCCTCTGCTGAAAATGGACCTGTGTTCAGTCGGACTTTCTCGGTAAACAAATGTAAATAAATAATAAATAAATAATAAATACTTTCCTAAGCACGTGCATTTTTGAACAAGACTCTACTTTACATACAGCTAGTGATATGAATATGTGTACCTGATGTTTTAATTATAGAAGGGGAAGGAGGGAGGGAAGTTGAGGAACAATGGAAGCAAAGAACACGGATCTATCATTATGGTAAGAACATAAGTTTTGTTTCTGATGTTTCTGTTATCTGTTCAATGGATGGGACAGAGTTCCCAGTCCCCCAAGAAATTGGGAGGTCTTATGGAAGGATATTCCAGAGGACAGCCAAACAAAAGGAAGCTGCAGATCTGGATTGTAGATTCAGCTTATAATGAGATACAAAGATATGGACATTGGACCAGGTAGCAGCAGCACAAATGTCATCTACAGATACTCTGGAGAAAAAGGCAGTGTAGGTAGCAACCACCCTACTAGAATGAGCCTTAGGAGATCCAGGCAAAGGCAATCCTTTCTCCTTCTAGACATGGGAAATATATTCATAGGAGGGTATTAGTCTAATAGTCCTGGGGCCCTTACAAGCCTAGCCAAGAGTTTATCCCCAAAAAGAAACCTCACTCAGCACCTGTTGCCCCTGTCAATGAGGTACACATGTGGAACCCCTGAGACAAATTTGTGGTTTCCCATCCACTCACCAAGGTTGCGTTTGAAGAGGGTCAGTGAGGTGCTCTGTTTGACGTGTGTGAGAAGTCTATTCCAGAGACGGAGCAGTCTCTGGGAGACTAACCTGTCTCTCCAGCAGGTTTTGTTGATGTCACATGTTAGAGTCAGGCCTTTTGAGTGGGTAATGTGTAAGGCGTTAGACTTACGGATATGGAGCATCTCTAGTAGGGCAGGTATTGAGATAGCCTTATAGGCAAGACACAGATCACTCCTGAGCAATCTGTACGATACAGAGTAGAGTGATCGCAATTTGAGCCTGTCTGCATAGAACAGGTGTTGGAGGCCATGAATTCTCTGTGAGGTATTTCAGTGGCCTTTCCAGTTGGTGCAGATGTTTGGAGAGGTACATACCAAATGGGGCATTATACTAAGTTATTGGTCAACTGAGGGAGGAATAAATAGAAGTAATAACCTCTTTTTTTCTGGATGCAATCCCTTTACTTATGAGATGAACCAAGTAAAAGGCTTTTCTGGCCACTGCTGCTACATGATGGTCATATGTGAGGTTGTTATCAACCTGAGTGCCCAGGTCTCGCACCACAGGTTGTGTGCTTAGGGGTTGCCGTTGATGTGGTAATCAGTAGGGGTCGTGTTTTTGCCAAATGGTATGATGATACATTTTTTTGCATATAGCTTGAGGCCATGACTTTGACACCAGTCATTAGTTGCTGTGAGACTCTCTTGCAGTATGTTAACATAATATGGGGAGTCAATGACAGCACCCAACTTACAGTCGTCTGCAAAATTGGTCAGCCACAGGCCTTTTGCCTTTGCCTGGTCCTCTGAGAAGTAGATGCCAAACAGTAGGGGTCCCAGGACAGATCCCTGGGGAACTCCACTAGTGACAGGTCTGCCATCGAAGGTTGCGGTGCCTATTTTGACTTTGAGGGTCCTGTCAGTGAGTCAGTTGGTCACCCACCTTGATGAGATAGGGATTTAGGCCAAGTTGTGTTAGCTTTTCGATGATGCCCAAGTGGGGGGATTGTGTCAAAGGCCTTGGCCAAGTCAAGGTAAGCTGTATGCACTGACTTTCCCTCATCCAGGGCCTTGGTTACAGTCTCAAAGAAGTCAACCAGGTTCAACAGGCAAGATCTTCCCTTGATGAATCCGAACTGGGTGGGGTCAAGTGCTTGGAGATTGCCTATGTCCTTGTTTATGAAATTTAGAATAATACGCTCCATGGCCCTACAAATCAGACTTGTCAAGCTAATGGGGCGATAGTTTCCAGGGTCAGTAGTGGCACCACCTTTGTGCAAGGGGGTGACAATGGCATTTCTCCATTCTGCTGGAATGAAGCCTGTACTTAGGCTGTGGTTGAATAGGGTGCTCAATGGTGAAGCCGATTCTTGATGGAGATGGTGCAGAATACATCCTGGGATATTGTCAGGCCCCATGGAAGCTGTGTTCTTTGCCTTGAATAGGGCCTGTAACACTTGATCTATGGAGATATGAGGTGTGGGACAAGTGTTGGGGATGTCAAATGGGCCTTGGGAGGGACAAGGGGGTGAAGTCTGAGCTGAATCTATCTCCTAGGAGGCTGGCTAAGTCAACAGGATCAGTGTAAGTGATACTGTTACATACTAATTTGGAACAAACCTGGGCTTTGCCATGGAGGTTCCTGATGTAACTGAAGAAGACTTTGTGGTTTCCCTTTGTTTTGGAGGTTAGTTTCAATTCATAATTGGCCTTGGAGGCTAGTGATCACTAGTGATCTAATTTGCCTGTTGAGTGCAAGGAGGGAGTTTTTCCAATTTGGAATTTGTTCCTTTTTACCCTTGGACAACAGTTTCTTCTTTTTGTTGTAAAGCCTGTTGATAGAAAATGTCCACCAAACAGGTTTGAGTTTCCTTGAGGAGCAAGTTTTAGTTCTATTAGGTATGGCTGAGTCCATGCAGTTGTAAAGGTGCTTGTATACTGCATTGGCATACTGTTCAGCATAGATGTCTGCTTCCTCTGAGGGGTGTGATGTTGTGAAGTTACAGATACCCTCCCTTAGGAGGTTATAGTCAGCTTTTGAGAAGTTTTTTTAGCTTGATTACGGCTGGGGGGAGTTGGGTTCAGATAACCATTGAGAAAGGGTTACTTTAGACACTGCTTTACCCAGTTTTGCTAAGTAAAGGAAACAAACAACTGAGCAGACTTTCTGATATCCTCAGTACAGTGGTACAGTGCAAATAAAATATGAGCTGGCATTGCATGTTCACAAGGTGTAAAGTGTACCCTCCTTTACTGGCAAAACATGGGAAGAAAACAGGGAGGCCGAATGGCTGACTGAGCAATGATTCAGAAGCCACCTTATGAAGAAAATATAGATTTGATCTTAGAGAGAGACTATCCTTGTGGAAAATCAAGTAAGGAGCTCTAAAGAAAAGAGCATAGAGTTCTAACACTGTTCATGGAGAAGTAATTGCCACCAGAACTGGAGTTTTTCAGGAAAGGTATTTCAAATCAACTGTGGCAGCGGGTTCAAAAGGGGGTCTTGTTAAGGCCTGCAGAGGAACAGTAATATCCCAAGGAAGAAGAAGGTCTCTAAGGGGAAGCTGCAGAAGGAAGGTGACCCTTATAAAGGCCTTAGATAACTTCGGTGAAGGGATGGGCAAATGATTTTCTCCAATGAGGAAACTGGAAAAAGTTGCCAATTGTACCTTGATACTAGACTAACTAGACCCAATGTGCAAAAGAGAAGCCAAAAAGTCTAATATAGCCAGGAGAGGAGCTGAAAAGGTATCTATGTTCCTACTAAAAGCCCAAATCATAAATCTTTTCCATTTGCTTTTGTAAACATTCCTTCTTGAGGTTCCTGTGAAAAAAATCAAAATGTGTACAACTGAGGATGAAAGCCCGGACTGTCTAACCATCATCTCTTCTTAACTACAGAAATCACACAGTCAGCTTGAGGGGTTCTGTGTTTGGGTGAGGCTCCCTGGAGAGATGAGGGAGATGATCTGGAACTTGGTCCAGCACCCATGCAGGGTGAATCAGATGAGACCAGAGGAAGGAAAACACCAGCTGTTGAACCTAAAAGCGAGCAATGACAATAACTGTAGCCTTGCTCCACTCTGCTTTCTGCAGAAACATTGGAATGACAGGAGAGGGGGATAGGAATAAAGGAGATGACTGCTGGGCCAAGTGGGGATCAGAACCTCCCTTAGTGACTCCCCCATTGGGGGATCAGGGTGAAGTACTTACTGCATTTGGTTTTTGCAGGAGAAGAAAAAAGATCACATGAAGGTAGGTTACAGTGACTGAAGATATGATCCGCCACAGTCAGATTTAGGGGCAATTTGTCAGGAAGAAGGATAGAACTGCTCAACCCATCTGCTAGTACACTAGATTTACTTTATATGCGTGTTGCTAACAGAAAACATATAGAGGACATCAACCACTGCCAAACCCTTATGGCTTCTCAACAAACTGGGTAAGAATGCGTTCCTCCCTGTTTGTTGATGTACCAGACTACTGATATATTGTCCATCTGGATGGAAATCACATCTCTGAAGAGGGAGTCCTGGAAGGCCTGTGATGTTAGGAGGACTGCCGTCATCTCCAGAACAATGATGTAAAGACTGGCCTCTGAAGGAGACCAAGTGCCTTGGACAGTCATTCCCAGACAATGCCCCCCCCCCCAGTTGAGAAGCGCCCATGGTCACTGTTGCCTAGGGAGTGGGAAGAGCAAAGGGCTGGCCCTGAGACACAATTGGAGATTCTAGCCACCACTGAATATGAGGTCTGTAAATTTTCATGAGGGACACCGGAAAAGTCATGAATTGACATCTCACTGACCATGAAACTGTGAGGATCCTTTATAGCATTTTCATATGAAATCTGGCTAGGGGAACTAGGGTAATGACAGCACTCATCGAACCAAAAAGATGCAAAATCCACCTTGCTGGGGAGATGAGGATGGGAAAACAATGCACTGCTCATGCCTGTTGATGAAGTGTGAAGATCCTGGATTCCAAAAGTCAGGCTATCTGTAAAGTGTATCCAGATGCCCTCCAATGAATTTTATAGCTTCAACCAGATGAAATTTGGACTTGGCTGTGTTGATGATTATTCCTAGTTGTAAGCATAGATGAAGCAATGGGTCCCTGGTTTGAAGGAGGGGGATTCCTGGTGGAGGCAGTTATGAGCCAAGTGTCCAAGTATGGAAAAACTCAAAGCCCCAACAGCCTGAGATGAGTTGAAACCACTGCCCTGCACCTGTTGAACACATGGGAGCTTTGGTGAGACCAAAGGGAAGGACTCTGAACTGAAAGTGACTAGTTCCCAGTCAGAAGCAGTGAAACGTCATGGCATGCCTGTCCATCTTTACATGGTAGTATGCATCTTGGAGGTGTATTGAGCACATCCAATCATCCTTCCTTAACAAGGGAAGAAAGGACTGTTATACAGAATTTTGTCTGATTCAAGTATTGGTTAAAATGACTGAGGTTCAAGATTTGCCTTAGGTCCCATTTTAATTTGGCACAAAAAGAACCTTGAGTAAACTGTGGATCCTGACTGGTCTGGTAGGACTTCTTAGCTAAGGCACTTGTCCTACAAACTTTCCTATTTCTAGAGCTACTGCCTTCTGTTGAGAGGATGACACATAGGGAAATTTCCTTGACAAGAGGGAATGAGATAGAAAAGAAATTGTGTAACCTCTGGTTATAATCCCCTGTAGCCAAGCATCTTGGGTGATGGATGTCCAGGCCATGGGATGCAGAGAAAAGCATCCCTGACTGCCTACCAGAGGGCAACCATCAGGCAAATGTTCAGGAGTGCATGAAAGACCTATCAGAGAAAGAACCCTGAATGGCTTGGTTCTACAGACCATCTCTACCATAGGAACAATGTCCACTATTATTGTCCCCCCCCCCTCTGTTTCAAAGGAGGGGACACTCACCAGATGTACAAAGAGCAAAATCCTGAGACTTACAGAAGCAAAGTTTTTTCCTTCCCTCTGGTTTTTGGAGAAGATCTTTTGGAGGTAGAAAAAATACATACCAAAGGCAGACAAGGTTTTGCCATCTTCATCGCTTCCAGACAGTGTCTCTTTCACTTTAGATCCAAAAAGAGTGGAAGTGTCATAAGAGGCATAGGAAATGGACACTTTAAAGTCTTTTGCAAAGTCTCAAAGATCCACTCAGGCACGTGGACATTTTCATAAATACTGAAGGGTGGCCAACTGCATGTTGACAGATTTCTCTCCTCTGCAGACAGGGACCCAGAGAGGGATTTGGATGGCTCCTTAGTCAAATCCCTCTAGAAGTATGTTACATGAACCAAATAGTTCAGTGCCCTGACAGCAAAAGTTGCTGAAGTATATGCTCACTTCCTAAATCTGTCCAATGCCCTGAACTCCCTATTAGGTGGACAGACAGTGGAGCTCTCCTCAACAAGCTCTTTCTTGGTGGCCACCCCCACCATGTGGAATCCACTGTGGGACCCTTGTTCTAAAACAGGCAATCTTTATGTGATATCAAAAACTTGTCCAGCTTTCAGGGAATATGTTTGACTACATTTGATTCCTTCCATTCTTGCTTAGAGATCAAATCCACCACCTTGTTTGTGGGATAACATACAAGGGCTAGCACCAAAAGCCTCAAGATATATTGATTCTCCCTGGGAAAGAGATTCTGTGGCCTACCTCTCGTTATGTCTGAAAAATTCTAAAATCGCACCCAATGAGACATCCTCAAGGGAGATCTGGGAGATTCTCTCCTCCTCAGTGAAATCAGTACCCTCTGCTAGAGACCCCTGTGGGAAGTAAACATGACTCCTCTTGCATGAGTGCTTTCAATGAACCTCCCCAGAGGGACAGTCTGAGGAGGACTCCAAAGCCACTAGGGAGTATACAGTGTGGACTGTCTCAAGGCTTTTAGGAGATGGCTGGCCTGATGTTACGGAATGTGGAGAACAAGGACCTGAAGAGGTCTGCTGCAGCAATGGCAGATCTGAGAAGGGAAGGGAAGTCTGCTCTCTAAATCAAGACAGCACCCTCTCTAAAGCTATAAAAGCAGAAGTTGAGAAAGGTGCCAAGGCCATCCTGGCAGGATCCAAGAACTGTAACACAGGTTGGCCTTGAAGACCCACCCAACTCAGCTTCAAGGCCAACTCTGGAGCTCAGCTGTCCGGCACCAAAGCTCTGACAGGAAGTGATGGCTCAAAAATATTTGGAGTTGAGCTCAAGCCCATGGTGCTGACACCAACACCCCAGCTCAGAGATCTATCAAGGTTTCAGCCAGTTGAAGCTGACTGGATCAGAGACAACAGTTGAAGTTGACAAAGACTAAGTCTTCAGATCCAACACAGAAAAACCTGGAAAGTACCCAGTTTCAGGAACCTGGGGTCTGACGGTCAAATCGGACAAAAAACAACAATCTGATGAGGAGATGGTCCATGGTCTGTGACTCTGACAGGGGTCGGAGAAGGTATAATTCCCAACTGGATCTTGGTCCTAAGGCACTTCCTCATTATTCAATAAATGTCCACTTTGGAAAGGCTTTAGGAGGGCTTCACTAATCTGAGGGATGAAACAGTGAAAGGGGGTCTGGAGTCCTGTAGGATGGCCTGGAGAAAAGGAAATTGGAGCCTAGTAGAGACCGGCTCCAGGAAGAAGAGAGATGCTGGGAATGGAGGAGTGTTGGATCTGATGGTAATAGGCTTTGGTGCTGGAATAAGATCTAAGGGTCTCTGCATCTTTGGGGCCAGAACAGAGGAACTTGACTGGTCCAGTAACCATTTCTTAGGATCCTTATGTTTTTCTTTATCTTTATCCCTTAGATTATCAGTACTCCTCTTACCTTTAGATTTTTCAAGAGACTTCTTAGAGATGGAGGGCAAGGGGAGCAGAAGAAGAAGAAGCAGAGTGTGGGAGGGAAATTTCTCCCACTGTAACAGGGAAAAGTCCCTTAATCACCAACTTATTCCTTTTCTCGGTCAAGGCTATGAAGCTGAAAGATGTACATGCAGAGCACTGCTCATCCAAATGAAAAGCTCCTAAACAATAAATGCACTTGGTGTGTGCATCAGAGTTAAGGATTTTAAAGCCACAAGTCGCACACTTTTAAAGTTGGAAGGTTTTTCTGACATTGTACCAAGAAAAGAAAAACAACAATGGACAACTGTCAACAACTGCAAAGTTAACCATAAACAATAAAAATAATCTGAACCCAAGTCAGATAAAAGGAGAAGTATCAGAATAAAATTTAGCACAGAAGGTCTGAACAAATCAAAGGGTTTAGGGTAAACAGGTGTCAAAAAAGGCGAAGTAAGTTAAGTTTTTTTTATATACAGCTATATAAAACCTAAAGTGAGGGAGGTAAACTAGGTAACAGAGATAAATTACTACAAGTAAATAATTATCAAAGGTTCAAAAATAAGCACTTAGCTGTCATCCAAGCCTGAGCCAAGAGATTGCATCCAATGCACAAACAAGCATCAAATGAGATCTGAGGTAATTCGCTAGCAGCAGGAGATTGTGGGTAAGGGGAGGAGCCTAAGTCTTAGCTCCTAAGTCTAAAAGTGGACGAAGTTGGATCCTAGTTAGATCAGATAACCCTTCTGTTGGGGACCAGATGGAAGAGACAATGGATAATAAGTTTTTTTTTCCAATAACCACTAATTTAAATAATTTCTTAAATTAAGTTACTTCTGCCACAACACCATAAATTCAAATTCAGATATTTCATTTTGATGCTCCTTAAAATGTCGCACCACTACATTAAAATTACTTTGTTTATTCATATGCTCTAGATGCTCCAATATACTTTTCTTTACAACCTGTTTAGTTTCCATAATATATAAGTTTAAACAACTATAAATTACTACATACCCCCAGTACACATAAGATGCTACTGGACAATATATATTTCCCCACTCAACATACAAACCTTACCATCTCCCAAAAAGGTACAATCCCTTCAAACTAGCAGACAAAAACTATGTATCAACCTATCTGAAATACTTTGTTCCTTTCTAAAAACAAATCTTAGGTCTACAAGTAGCATATTGCTTAATGTTTCAGCTGTCTGTAAAAAAAAATCATTTTTTTAATTGTCACTATTTTATAGGCACAAAAACTATATCATTACACAAGTTTGTTACTACTTATAACAGTCATAGCTTTAAATGTTTTTTCATACAATTTACTAATGTAAATTATGTCCTTATCATATACAACATTTGAGCAATTTGTTTGTGTTTTCACCATCTGTCCATATGGTAATAACTTTATTAAACTTTTTGGATAACTACTATTTGCATATAGAAATTCATTAATGATGTTTCTTTTTTTTATTCCTTGCTAGAATACTTGCCCCTTCTATAAACAATTCCAAATCTAAAACCTACATATTTCTTGAAGTCATTTTATCATAAATGTAGCTAATTTTACACCCAGTCATCCACTGATCTAGTGAACCCCCCTCCAAAAAAAAAAAAAAGAAAGAAAAAGCTCTTCTACTTGGATGAGACTGTTTCCTGTCCTTCTTTAAAACTGCAGCAAAATGCAACCAGTTAGGCAGCAAAATACAACCAGTTACTACAGTTTCCACCACACACATGGAGTACTACAGCACACAGTTTTGACATCAAATGCAATATCAACATTTATCTGTAAATGCTGGTATGCATGGAAGACAGTTGGCATTGACCAATCCTGCTCCCTAACACTTTGTCCCTCTTACCCCACCATAGCTACACCACAGCATTTTATATGTAAATTTGAACCCATACCTATTTTTATGAATATGTTTCACAAAATTATTTTTCCTCCTGTCATTTCCACTATAACGACTCATCTATAAAGCAATAATAAGCCACTATTCTAAAACTGTGAATATCACAAGTATATCTATGTATCTATATATAGCTATATATGTGTGTGTGTGTGTGTGTGTGTGTGTGTATATATATATATATATATATATATATATATATATATATATATATATATATATATCCATATATCGAGAGAGAGAGAGAGATGAAATTTTCATTACAAAGTTTTGCACATGATGAGGCAAAACCACTCCACTGCTGGTCCCTTTATCTGCAGATATAAATTCTTACTTATGTTAAAATAATTGTGACAATGTAAATTCCAAAAGTTCACAGATATGCGCATTTTGAGGATGCTTGTAATAATCATAAGCCAGATTCAATAAAGTCTACAAAGTAGCACACATTTTTTAGATTCATTAAGTGGGTCAGCATGGTTTGTAGAGCCACACAAACAAGGTAAATACAGTGGCATGCTAAATACAACATAAGCAGCTGAGTTGTATGCTTATCAACCAATTCAAAATGGAGGAGCTATTCAACAAGCTATAAAGCAACCATGTAGACTCACTGCAGATTTTGTCTGCGAATTCCAAAATTTATTGGAATACAACCATGGAAAGGAGTCTACACAAAAACAACGTTAGGGGGTGCTGTTGCTTTAATTTGTGTATATATGCAACAGGCTGAAGTCTATGCTGCTGCTGCTGCTAATAAACCAAGGCCAAAAAGGAGAAGAGTTTTCAGACCCCATTTAACTTATCACAATCTGCATGAGGTGGAAATTGTAGAGCACAACAGGGTGGATAGAGACACACTACAAGAACTGTACAACCTCTGTCATCCTCAACTCAGACCCACAGCAAACCGAATGAACCCATGCTAGTGGAGACAATGATTTGTGTAGCACTTAAAATTTTAGCTACAGCAACCTTTCAGAGACCAACAAGGGACATGCTGGGGGTGTCACAGGCATCAGAATCCAGGATCCTTCATCAGTTTCTGAATGCTATGCTCCAACATGCCAGTGACCACATATATGTGCCCCATTCTCCTGAGGACAGGGCCAGGAATATGCAGGAGTTCTACCCTATAGCACACTACCCTGAAGTACTGGGTGCCATAGATTACACACATACAGAAATTAAGGTACCACCAAGGGAACAGGCAAGGCTCTATATAAATAGAAAGGGCTTTCACTCTATTAACTGCCAAGCCATATGTAATGCCAAGGGAATCATCGTGAATGTGTGTGCAGGCAACCCAGGCAGTTACCATGACTCACATATCTGGCACCCCTCCCAACTGTATCACATGTTCACTAGGAGGGATATCCCACAGAGTCATTTAATGGGGGATGCAGGTTATACACTGGAACTGTTGCTGATGACACCCACCAGAAATGCACACTCACCCATTGAAGAATGCCATAATAAGGCACACGCTCAAACCAGAAATATCATAGAGCATGTGCTTGGGCTGCTAAAGTCAAAGTTCTGGTGCCTAGATATATCTGGGGGAGCCCTGCAGTACAATCCATGTACATGTACTGAAATCTTCACTGTCCGTGCCATGCTGCACAACATCATCCTGAGAAAGCAGCTTCAGCATGATCAACAAGGGTAAGGGGCACACATCTCCCCACCAATGGCAGGGTCACCACAGCCACATGTAGGTGAGGCATCAGAGTGGTAACGAGCAGCTGCTGTGGGTGTAGGCAGATGCAGACCTGCTCAGTATGACCTCACATTGGCTAAGAGGCAACACACAGCACACTCACTCACTACCTAAGGGCCTAAAACATTCCTCCTATGCAAATACATATAGTAACATTGATGCCAGGCAATGCTCACAACCTTTATCTACTCATGCACTGGCTGAGAACTGCTAGCATCAGACAGATACCTCTCAACCTCTTAGAGAAAGAAATCTGGACAAAGCTATTAGTAAAAGTGGGACAAAGGCCCAAAATATGGACACTTTTTAAATACTGCTTTTGCAAACTTAGAATGTTGATAGAATAGCATGCGTTGTATTAGCATGAATTTTTAAATGGGTATGAAGTCTGAAACTCAAATGTATGTTATTACTTTCTAACTTCAATCTTTAATGATTTGCTACTAATTTGCCAGAAGACCACAATTTTATGAAAAAAGTACCAAAAATATGAGGCAAAAATCTGGACATTCTGTGAAAGCCTGTACAGTTGAGAGGTATGTCAGCCCCTGAACTAAAACTGTTGCAACTGCTGGATTTACAAGTTAAGTGTCAAACTTGGAGTATATTGTGTAATAATACAAATGAATGGCATATATTTGTATGTTGTTAGTAGTTTAAGCAAGTAAAAGGTGGGTGATTTGTACAAAAAAATGATTTTAGCATGTGACAGCATAGACTTATGTGACTTATATGTGTCCATTATTAAGCAGTAGGCCTCAGGCATCAAAGATTCACACAGTCAAACCTCTTAAAAGTACTGATGGTCACATAATGTCCTCAGTTTTGCACCATAATTTTTATACTGGAAGATCATTACAGAGAAGTTAGAAAGTAATGAGACACATTTCAGGTTTCAGACTTCACAACCCTCACAAGATCATTAACAGTACTGATGCACAAAATGTTTGATACTATCAACTGTATAACCTTCTAAGACCAATATAAGTCAAAGGTACCATTACCAATTCAACATCCCACATGCAGATATACTAATCACTAAGTCAGCTATGCACTCTGTGCATCAGACACAGATGTTATCTATCCCTGAATCCAAAAGACAGAAAACAGTGATATGGCACAGTTATCATCATTTGTACGGGGTGTTGTGGCGGGGGAGCCTAGGGTGACACAAAAGGTCAGTGAGTGTGTGTCAGAAAGAAAGAGAAGCAGGCAGACATTTGGATAAAGTAACAAATGGCCAGTGAGAAAAAATGAGCTTTAAGCATCATGGCTGAAACATGTAACTGCTGTGTGTGTGTGCCTGTAGGGGTCCTCCAGGTGAAATTGGTGTGTGTCTGCATGAACACATCCAAGCTCTGTTCTAGCACTATGTCTTGGTATGTCAGACAGGTGTGAGCCATGCATGGTAGAAGTGGCAGTTCATTGTTGTCATACCTGACCACGAGAACAGTCTCTGCCAGGACTTGCACTGGCATGTCCATGCCCATGGTCAAATGCACTGCTGCTACCTGATCATGACTGATGTCTACTGGATGAGCTCCCCTCACAAGGACGCCCAGGAACACAACTCCATGGCCTGCCACATCTGGGTGTGGGCACCTCAACCACTGATATAGCAGTGGAAGTACTTCCACTATGGGAGCGTGATCGAGCATGGCCATTTTGGCTAACATTAGATGATGTGGCTGACCTGTGTCCATGAGGATGATGTCCACCCTCCCACAGACATTCCATTACAGACACTGACTGTTCCAGTGTGTCATTCATTAGATCCATTGAACTGGCAACACAGTGAAGGCTGTCAAACATGTCAGTCTGTGCCACATCTACAAGCCTAAGCATTTCTCTGGAGGACCTATGGGAATGTGCCTGTGCCTCCATGATGGCCCTAAACATATGTTGAGTGTCACAGGAAGCACATGTGGATCAGGTGGAGGATGGACACCAGACCTCCTCCAAACACCCCTCCTCCTGGGTGTCACCTCACCCACACTTTGGCTACAGCTAGAATCAACAGGCATTGAAGCCGCAGTAGCCACACTTCCCTGATCAAGTGTCTCACCTTCCACCTGTCCAATATCTAAGGGCTCACTGGTATGGGTAGGCATAGGCCTACTGATTGTCTCCGATAGAATTACAGGGTATGGCTGAATATCACCCTCAGTGTCAGATTCAACCCCTGCACCCCCAACTGTGCCTCTGTTTGGCCACCATCATCATCAGAGTCTGCTCTGACATCAGGTGGTAAGAGTACCACACTTCCACTGTAAAAGATCACCCATGATAATAAGCAACAAACACAGGAATAAATTAATACCTACACTACTACAGTCCAATATATGCTAACAAACTAACAATGGTGCCACTACTACAGACAGTACAGCAATACACACAACAGTCCTGACACCCAGATCACAAACTAAATATTTATTTGAACTGCTCATCAGTACTGACATAAAAAGGTTTGGCTTACCATGGGCAGATGATTGTAGGCTCATTATGTTGGATGGTCCTGGAAGAAGTAAAGCAAAAGGTAAAGACATTATCATCATCATCATCACAATTAACAATAACACAGGAGGTAAAACTTTTTTTTTCCTTGTATATGTCCATTTAACTATACTTTCAACAAGAACTTGGATGATAAGTCCCATCTAAGCCCATGTGTAATCAATCAGAATGTGTTGTTAACTGCAGCAATCTACAATTCCCCCAACAAATTTCTTGTTAAACAGAAGTAATGTATTGCTGTAAATATTTTACTATACAAGAGTATTTAACAATTTAGATACATATGTCTACCTGGAAGATCCTGCTGGGACATACTTGCTGTCCCTGAAACAGTGCCACCAATATCAAAGACATCTTGTTCTGCACTTTCCTGTGAGCTGTCTGGATCACTGACAGTGGACAGGAACTCTTCATTTGCTTTTAGTAGTGGATCTGTAGCAGGCCACCCCCAGTACCCATCCAGTTATGGGCCACTGCAGCTGTGCTCCTCCATGCAGTTGAGATGATGTCAGTGGCCATATGGTGCACCTGATCATATGTCCTGCTATGGCCACCTACTGCATTCACATCTGTAACTATCTGCTGCCAAATTTGCATTCTGCGTAACATATCTCCACGTCCACTCTCAAGCAGAAAGCACCATATCTCCTAAAATGTTTCCACAATGACCTGATTTCCAGGGTCACTGAAGGGTTTTTTTGGGGATTGAGAAGCTAGGGTGCCATAGCCCTAGGTGACCTAAAGCATAACAGAAGGATAATACAAATAAGTATCACATAACTGAAAAAGCTCCTGTTTACAGATAAAACAGAAAAGGTAGCATTTCACTATTACCCACTGGAGAAACATAAAACAGTCTAGATATCTGAAATATGAACAACAGGAATTGTGTGACTGTAACATATTACATTCATACACAAAGCAAGGTTGGATGCAACACAAGGAGTAACAATAGCAAACATCTTGTTTGTGCCATAACAAAAATGCAGCTTTACTCCCCCATCCCCACAAGAACAGCAAATGACAGATTTTGCTAATGAACCATCAGTGAAATGCTAAAAGTGCTATCAAATGAACTGTCCCTGAAACCTCTACAGATTTAACACACAACATTTCATTTTAAGGTATTGTCAATCATGTATATGTGAAATGCCCTAACAAACATGCCCGCACTGTCAGTAGACTTCTAAGTAATATTTACAGATAAAAGTAGAATTGGCTAATATATATATATATATATATATATATATATATATATATATATATATATATAAACTATTAAACAAATTTTTCTTAATATTTCAGCATATACAGTATATAGCTGAAACATGCAAGCATACCTTCTCAAGTTCAGTAATCTTCTGTGCATATATATCCCAAAGTAATAGCCTCTTCTGTGATCTCCACATAAACACGCATCCCCACCTTCAGGTTCCCTAGCTACACAATTACCTTTTTATTGTGTCGATTCAGGGCTGTGACCATGGTGAAGATGCAAATCAGGTATGAATTCATTAGAATTGCTGAACCCCAAATATTTGGCTCTGTTTAGCAGATGTAACCATAGTGCAGGCATTCCCTCAGTGCTTGTCGCTAATGGATTGTAACTGTGAATGATTACTGGTTCAGAGAAGGAAAACACAACAGCAATGCAGAGTGCTCTACCTCCAGTGGGTGTGTCAGATTACACTTACAAAGTGTTAGAAGTAATTTTATCAAGGTTGGAAATGTACGTAAGCAGCACAAATTCACAGGTTCTGTTAATTAACATCCAACCTCCCATTCATTTGCTGACAACTGCATATTATTGCCATTTAATATCCTCACACATTTTAAGGACAATGATATAGAATGGCTTACAGACTGCATGCCTCAGATTACTGGTCAGATAAGACAAGAATGAGCAGCAAACACAGAGAGGTTAGAAAGAGCTGCATATTTGCAAGCAACACTCATAAATGGTTGTGTGATCACTCAGTGCACTACATCCAAAATTAATACATGTACAAATAACTATTATATGGTTTTATAGTATTGTAGATGATGTTGCAGCTGGTTGTATGCAGAATGAGTTTAGTTCCCTGCTGGATGTTTGTGTGGCAAAGAGGAATAAGGCACCCTTACTGTGCTCTTAATCTTCCTTTGAGTAAGAGTTCAAATCCAGATCTTCGCAGAAATAGTTCATGTGTACTAACAAAAAAGTTATCGTGTTTATTTCATAGATCGCTTTTCTTCATTTCAGCTACTTTTCCCTTGCGCACACACACACACACACACACACACACACACAGACACACACACTATATATATATATATATATATATATATATATATATATATATATATATATATGGATCACCTTTATATCCTCGAAATCGTGTTTCGCCGACACACTAATCACCGACACCAAAAGACCGACAACAAAAAACACCGACAATGCAAAACACCGAAAACCATTACACCAACACACTACACGTAAACAACACAGTACACTACATAAAATATCCACTATCCCTAACCCAAACCCTAACCCTAAGGTCCGACACTATCGCACATTTACCCTACCTGCACCCTAACCCTAACTCACTTAACCACCCCTAACCCCAAGATCTGACACTACCGCACACTCACCCTACCTGCACCCTAACCCTAACTCACTTACCCACCCCTAACCCCAAGGTCCGACACTACCGCACACTCACCCTACCTGCACCCTAACCCTAACTCACTTAACCCACCCCTAAACCCACAGTCCCTCACTATCGCACACACACCCTACCTGCACCCTAACCCTAACTCACTTAACCCACCCCTAAAGCCACAGTCCCTCACTATCGCACACTTACCTGTCCGCTCCCTAACACTAAATCCCTCACTCGATCGCACACTTACCAAGTCCGTCGGGTTCTCACCTTGTCGGTCATCTGCGTTGTCGGTGTTTTCGTCCCGTCGGATTCCATGTCGGCGAAACGCGTTGTCGGGCATCTGAAGGTGACCCATATATATATATATATATATATATATATATATATATATATATATATATATATATGCTAGAGTTTGGGTGGTGCGCAGCTTAGCTCAAAGGAATCAGAGAAAAAATTAATAGCAGGTTTGGCTGTGCTTCTCTCATTTGTGCCATGCTTAGCAGTGTGCAAACCTGGTCTAGTAGCTCCCCCAGGAAGCAGACAGAACAAAAGTGTAAATGCCAAAATGGTTACATTGGATGTTGCTCAGTGGTTAGCAAGGTTCCCCAATACTTGCAGCCATAAAACACTTGCAGTCAGGATGCAGTCAATAATTGAGTACAGATACATTCGATTAATTCTGTTGAGCACTGAGCAAACACGTTAAGCAGCATTGCATGGCGGTTAACACAGAGAACTTGAGAATGAGAAGAATGAGTAAGAAATTATGGAACTGCCATGTAACTATTCCTGTGGTAGCAGATGTAAGTGAAGGGCTGAAATACAGGTGGTCCTGGGTTCTAGTACAGGGTGTGCAACCTATTTTTACTGTTGTGACAGTCCATAATGAACTGAAAATATACAAATGTTATTTTAACATTCTTGTGGCAACAGATATAAGTGCAGGACTGCCAAACACATAGTCATGGGTTCTAATACAGGACATAAAAAGAAGCTATGTACTCACCATAACATTCCATGTGTGTTGTTCAAATTGCTTTCATTCTTTACTGGTTGGGTTTGGGACCAATCCTCGGTTCTGACTCAGTCATTTACAAAAGCTTGAGGTCTTCCTCTAGCTCATGGCTGTATCCCTATCCCATAATGCAATAGGAAAGCTCCTCATATCTTGTTTGCTGATAATAAAATAAGTCAAATGGCCTATATATGATTCCTGAAATACAATGAAGATGGTCAGAGAACATTATCTGCCAAATAAGACTGCTCAGTCTTCCAGAAGCCAAATAGCTGGGGGAAGGAGGGTGGACCGTAAGAATGAAGGTGAGATGAACAACACACATGGAAAGTTATGGTGAGTACATAACTTCTTTATGTGATGTTCTACCTCACCTTCATTCTTTACTGGTTGGGACAGCATCCCTAGCACCATATTTCTTGGGTGGCTTATGAGAGAAAATTTTTCAGAACAGTGGACCCAAAAAGCCTGTTCCTGGAGGCCAAATCTACTTTGTAATGAATACTAAAGGTATGACGCCTTGCCCATGTTGCAGCAGCACAAATGGTGTCAATTGGTAGTCAAGCGCTAAAAGCAGAAGAAGCTGTTATGACTCTTGTAGAATGTGCTTTGATTATCCCAGGAAGATTTTTATTATTAGATTTGTATGTATAGGTAATGCAGTCCAATAACCATCTAAAAAAAAAAAATCTCTTGTTTCCCGCCTTCCTGAACTAGAATAGTCCAGTATCAGAGCTTGCTGATCTCTGGGCTTTGTCTTGGTTCCTGTAACTGTTCCATATCCTTATTTGGAAGAAAGGAAGCTTCTTTGTTCATCAGTGGGAGTGGGGAGCACTGAGCAGCCTATTTGTCCATTTTGGAGGGGTATCAGCCAGAAACTAGTAGTCGATTGGCCATTTTGGGTCAATTCCCAGCTCTTTTCAACCCCCTGTTATAAAGCACCCTAAAGCCTGCTTTTTTAGCTTGATATTAACTCAGCACAGCTTCTCGTGGTGTCCTGCAGAGGGATTCAAGCAGCAGAGAGCAAAAGAGTGACTTTTTCTTGATATAAGTATATTTTTTGTGGCTTTTCTACTGTTTACTGTCTAGCGACTGCATTTTCGCCTGTTTGCTACTGCATTTAAACTGTTTTATTGTGTCTAAACTGTTTTTTGCACTTTAAGTATCCAATTGTTGCAAATTGTATCTGTAGGCTACACACTCAAGTGCGTTAGCTGATTTATAGCATTTAAAAGCATTTATTGACTGTTTTTTTCTTCTCTGTTCTAAAAAAAACAAACAACAAAAATCTCTTGTTTCCTGCCTTACTGAACTAGAATAGTCCAGTATCAGAGCTTGTTGATCTCTGGGCTTTGTCTTGGTTCCTGTAACTGTTCCATATCCTTATTTGGAAGAAAGGAAGCTTCTTTGTTTACCAGTGGGAGTGGGGAACACTGAGCAGCCTATTTGTCCATTTTGGAGTGGTATCAGCCAGAAACTAGTAGTCAATTGGATATTTTGGGTCAATTCCCAGCTCTTATAACCCCCTGCTATAAAGCACACTAAAGCACGCTTTTTTAGCTTGATATTAGCTCAGCACAGCTCCTCGTGGTGTCCTGCAGAGTGATTCAAGCAGCAGAGAGCAAAAGAGTGACTTTTTCTTGATATAAGTATATTTTTTGAGGCTTTTCTACTGTTTACTGTCTAGCGACTGCATTTTCGCCTGTTTGCTACTGCATTTAAACTGTTTTATTGTGTCTAAACTGTTTTTTGCACTTTAAGTTTCCAATTGTTGCAAATTGTATCTGTAGGCTACACACTCAAGTGTGTTAGCCGATTTATAGCATTTAAAAGCATTTATTGACTGTTTTTTCTTCTCTGTTCTGAAAAAAAAAACAAAAAAAATCTCTTGTTTCCTGCCTTACTGAACTAGAATAGTCCAGTATCAGAGCTTGCTGATCTCTGGGCTTTGTCTTGGTTCCTGTAACTGTTCCATATCCTTATTTGAAAGAAAGGAAGCTTCTTTGTTCACCAGTGGGAGTGGAGAGCACTGAGCAGCCTATTTATCCATTTTGGAGTGGTATCAGCCAGAAACTAGTAGTCGATTGGCCATTTTGGGTCAATTCCCAGCTCTTTTCAACCCCCTGCTATAAAGCACGCTAAAGCGTGCTTTTTTAGCTTGATATTAACTCAGCACAGCTCCTCGTGGTGTCCTGCAGAGTGATTCAAGCAGCAGAGAGCAAAAGAGTGACTTTTTATTAATATAAGTATATTTTTTGTGGCTTTTCTACTGTTTACTGTCTAGCAACTGCATTTTTGCCTGTTTGCTACTGCATTTAAACTGTTTTATTGTGTCTAAACTGTTTTTTGCACTTTAAGTTTCCAATTGTTGCAAATTGTATCTGTAGGCTACACACTCAAGTGCGTTAGCAGATTTATAGCATTTAAAAGCATTTATTGACTGTTTTTTATTCTCTGTTCTAAAAAAAACAAAAACAAAAATCTCTTGTTTCCTGCCTTACTGAACTAGAATAGTCCAGTATCAGAGCTTGTTGATCTCTGGGCTTTGTGTTGGTTCCTGTAACTGTTCCATATCCTTATTTGGAAGAAAGGAAGATTCTTTGTTCACCAGTAGGAGTGGCGAGCACTGAGCAGCCTATTTGTCCATTTTGGAGTGGTATCAGCCAGAAACTAGTAGTCGATTGGCCATTTTGGGTCAATTCATAGCTCTTTTCAACCCCCTGCTATAAAGCACGCTAAAGTGCACTTTTTTAGCTTGATATTAACTCAGCACAGCTCCTCATGGTGTCCTGCAGAGTGCTTCAAGCAGCAGAGAGCAAAAGACTGACTTTTTCTTGATATAAGTATATTTTTTGTGGCTTTTCTACTGTTTACTGTCTAGCGACTGCATTTTCACCTGTTTGCTACTGCATTTAAACTGTTTTATTGTGTCTAAACTGTTTTTTGCACTTTAAGTTTCCAATTGTTGCAAATTGTATCTGTAGGCTACACACTCAAGTGTGTTAGCCGATTTATAGCATTTAAAAGCATTTATTCACTGTTTTTTCTTCTCTGTTCTAAAAAAACAAAAAACAAAAAATCTCTTTATCAGAGCTTGCTGATCTCTGGGCTTTGTCTTGGTTCCTGTAACTGTTCCATATCCTTATTTGGAAGAAAGGAAGCTTCTTTGTTCACCAGTGGGAGTGGGGAGCACTGAGCAGCCTATTTGTCCATTTTGGAGTGGTATCAGCCAGAAACTAGTAGTCGATTGGCCATTTTGGGTCAATTCCCAGCTCTTTTCAACCCCCTGCTATAAAGCACGCTAAAGCACACTTTTTTAGCTTGATATTAACTCAGCACAGCTCCTCGTGGTGTCCTGCAGAGTGATTCAAGCAGCAGAGAGCAAGAGTGTGACTTTTTCTTGATATAAGTATATTTTTTGTGGCTTTTCTACTGTTTACTGTCTAGCGACTGCATTTTCGCCTGTTTGCTACTGCATTTAAACTATTTTATTGTGTCTAAACTGTTTTTTGCACTTTAAGTTTCCAATTGTTGCAAATTGTATCTGTAGGCTACACACTCAAGTGCGTTAGCCGATTTATAGCATTTAAAAGCATTTATTGACTGTTTTTTCTTCTCTGTTCTAAAAAAAACAAACAAAAAAAAAATCTCTTCTGTTCCGCCTTACTGAACTAGAATAGTCCAGTATCAGAGCTTGCTGATCTCTGGGCTTTGTCTTGGTTCCTGTAACTGTTCCATATCCTTATTTGGAAGAAAGGAAGCTTCTTTCTTCACCAGTGGGAGTGGGGAGCACTGAGCAGCCTATTTGTCCATTTTGGAGTGGTATCAGCCAGAAACTAGTAGTCGATTGGCCATTTTGGGTCAATTCCCAGCTCTTTTCAACCCCCTGCTATAAAGCACGCTAAAGCGTGCTTTTTTAGCTTGATATTAACTCAGCACAGCTCCTCGTGGTGTCCTGCAGAGTGATTCAAGCAGCAGAGAGCAAAAGAGTGACTTTTTCTTGATATAAGTATATTTTTTGTGGCTTTTCTACTGTTTACTGTCTAGCGACTGCATTTTCGCCTGTTTGCTACTGCATTTAAACTGTTTTATTGTGTCTAAACTGTTATTTGCACTTTAAAGTTTCCAATTGTTGCAAATTGTATCTGTAGGCTACACACTCAAGTGCGTTAGCCGATTTATAGCATTTAAAAGCATTTATTGACTGTTTTTTCTTCTCTGTTCTGAAAAAAAAACAAAAAAAAATCTCTTGTTTCCCGCCTTACTGAACTAGAATAGTCCAGTATCAGAGCTTGCTGATCTCTGGGCTTTGTCTTGGTTCCTGTAACTGTTCCATATCCTTATTTGGAAGAAAGGAAGCTTCTTTGTTCACCAGTGGGAGTGGGGAGCACTGAGCAGCCTATTTGTCCATTTTGGAGTGGTATCAGCTAGAAACTAGTAGTCGATTGGCCATTTTGGGTCAATTCCCAGCTCTTTTCAACCCCCTGCTATAAAGCACGCTAAAGCGCGCTTTTTTAGCTTGATATTAACTCAGCACAGCTCCTCGTGGTGTCCTGCAGAGTGATTCAAGCAGCAGAGAGCAAAAGAGTGACTTTTCCTTGATATAAGTATATTTTTTGTGGCTTTTCTACTGTTTACTGTCTAGCGACTGCATTTTCGCCTGTTTGCTACTGCATTTAAACTGTTTTATTGTGTCTAAACTGTTTTTTTGCACTTTAAGTTTCCAATTGTTGCAAATTGTATCTGTAGGCTACACACTCAAGTGCGTTAGCCGATTTATAGCATTTAAAAGCATTTATTGACTGTTTTTTCTTCTCTGTTCTAAAAAAAACAAACAAAAAAAAATCTCTTGTGTTCCGCCTTACTGAACTAGAATAGTCCAGTATCAGAGCTTGCTGATCTCTGGGCTTTGTCTTGGTTCCTGTAACTGTTCCATATCCTTATTTGGAAGAAAGGAAGCTTCTTTGTTCACCAGTAGGAGTGGGGAGCACTGAGCAGCCTATTTGTCCATTTTGGAGTGGTATCAGCCAGAATCTAGTAGTCGATTGGCCATTTTGGGTCAATTCCCAGCTCTTTTCAACCCCCTGCTATAAAGCACGCTAAAGCGTGCTTTTTTAGGTTGATATTAACTCAGCACAGCTCCTTGTGGTGTCCTGCAGAGTGATTCAAGCAGCAGAGAGCAAAAGAGTGAGGTTTTTTGATATAAGTATATTTTTGTGGCTTTTCTACTGTTTACTGTCTAGCGACTGCATTTTCACCTGTTTGCTACTGCATTTAAACTGTTTTATTGTGTCTAAACTGTTTTTTGCACTTTAAGTTTCCAATTGTTGCAAATTGTATCTGTAGGCTACACACTCAAGTGCATTAGCCGATTTATAGCATTTAAAAGCATTTATTGACTGTTTTTTCTTCTCTGTTCTGAAAAAAACAAAAAACAAAAAAATCTCGTTTCCCGCCTTACTGAACTAGAATAGTCCAGTATCAGAGCTTGCTGATCTCTGGGCTTTGTCTTGGTTCCTGTAACTGTTCCATATCCTTATTTGGAAGAAAGGAAGCTTCTTTGTTTACCAGTGGGAGTGGGGAGCACTGAGCAGCCTATTTGTCCATTTTGGAGTGGTATCAGCCAGAAACTAGTAGTCGATTGGCCATTTTGGGTCAATTCCCAGCTCTTTTCAACCCCCTGCTATAAAGCACGCTAAAGCACGCTTTTTTAGCTTGATATTAACTCAGCACAGCTCCTCGTGGTGTCCTGCAGAGTGATTCAAGCAGCAGAGAGCAAAAGAGTGACTTTTTCTTGATATAAGTATATTTTTTGTGGCTTTTCTACTGTTTACTGTCTAGCGACTGCATTTTCACCTGTTTGCTACTGCATTTAAACTGTTTTATTGTGTCTAAACTGTTTTTTGCACTTTAAGTTTCCAATTGTTGCAAATTGTATCTGTAGGCTACACACTCAAGTGCGTTAGCCAATTTATAGAATTTAAAAGCATTTATTGACTGTTTTATCTTCTCTGTTCTAAAAAAAAAAAAAAAAAAAAAACAAATCTCTTCTTTCCCGCCTTACTGAACTAAAATAGTCCAGTATCAGAGCTTGCTGATCTCTGGGCTTTGTCTTGGTTCCTGTAATTGTTCCATATCCTTATTTGGAAGAAAGGAAGCTTCTTTGTTCACCAGTGGGAGTGGGGAGCACTGAGCAGCCTATTTGTCCATTTTGGAGTGGTATCAGCCAGAAACTAGTAGTCAATTGGCCATTTTGGGTCAATTCCCAGCTCTTTTCAACCACCTGCTATGAAGCACACTAAAGCACACTTTTTTAGCTTGATATTAACTCAGCACAGCTCCTCGTGGTGTCCTGCAAAGTGATTCAAGCAGCAGAGAGCAAAAGAGTGACTTTTTCTTGATATAAGTATATTTTTTGTGGCTTTTCTACTGTTTACTGTCTAGCGACTGCATTTTCACCTGTTTGCTACTGCATTTAAACTGTTTTATTGTGTCTAAACTGTTTTTTGCACTTTAAGTTTCCAATTGTTGCAAATTGTATCTGTAGGCTACACACTCAAGTGCATTAGCCGATTTATAGCATTTAAAAGCATTTATTGACTGTTTTTTCTTCTCTGTTCTAAAAAAAACAAAAAAATCTCGTTTCCCGCCTTACTGAACTAGAATAGTCCAGTATCAGAGCTTGCTGATCTCTGGGCTTTGTCTTGGTTCCTGTAACTGTTCCATATCCTTATTTGGAAGAAAGGAAGCTTCTTTGTTCACCAGTAGGAGTGGGGAGCACTGAGCAGCCTATTTGTCCATTTTGCAGTGGTATCAGCCAGAAACTAGTAGTCGATTGGCCATTTTGGGTCAATTCATAGCTCTTTTCAACCCCCTGCTATAAGGCACGCTAAAGCGCGCTTTTTTAGCTTGATATTAACTCAGCACACCTCCTCATGGTGTCCTGCATAGTAATTCAAGCAGCAGAGAGGAAAAGAGTGACTTTTTCTTGATATAAGTATATTTTTTGTGGCTTTTCTACTGTTTACTGTCTAGCGACTGCATTTTCACCTGTTTGCTACTGCATTTAAACTGTTTTATTGCGTCTAAACTGTTTTTTGCACTTTAAGTTTCCAATTGTTGCAAATTGTATCTGTAGGCTACACACTCAAGTGTGTTAGCCGATTTATAGCATTTAAAAGCATTTATTCACTGTTTTTTCTTCTCTGTTCTGAAAAAAACAAAAAACAAAAAACAAAAAATCTCTTGTTTCCCGCCTTACTGAACTAGAATAGTCCAGTATCAGAGCTTGCTGATCTCTGGGCTTTGTCTTGGTTCCTGTAACTGTTCCATATCCTTATTTGGAAGAAAGGAAGCTTCTTTGTTCACCAGTGGGAGTGGGGAGCACTGAGCGGCCTATTTGTCCATAACAAAAATGCAGCTTTACTCCCCCATCCCCACAAGAACAGCAAATGACAGATTTTGCTAATGAACCATCAGTGAAATGCTAAAAGTGCTATCAAATGAACTGTCCCTGAAACCTCTACAGATTTAACACAGAACATTTCATTTTAAGGTATTGTCAATCATGTATATGTGAAATGCCCTAACAAACATGCCCGCACCGTCAGTAGACTTCTAAGTAATATTTACAGATAAAAGTAGAATTGGCTAATATATATATATATATATATATATATATAAACTATTAAACAAATTTTTCTTAATATTTCAGCATATACAGTATATAGCTGAAACATGCAAGCATACCTTCTCAAGTTCAGTAATCTTCTGTGCATATATATCCCAAAGTAATAGCCTCTTCTGTGATCTCCACATAAACACGTCTCCCCACCTTCAGGTTCCCTAGCTACACAATTACCTTTTTATTGTGTCGATTCAGGGCTGTGACCATGGTGAAGATGCAAATCAGGTATGAATTCATTAGAATTGCTGAACCCCAAATATTTGGCTCTGTTTAGCAGATGTAACCATAGTGCAGGCATTCCCTCAGTGCTTGTCGCTAATGGATTGTAACTGTGAATGATTACTGGTTCAGAGAAGGAAAACACAACAGCAATGCAGAGTGCTCTACCTCCAGTGGGTGTGTCAGATTACACTTACAAAGTGTTAGAAGTAATTTTATCAAGGTTGGAAATGTACGTAAGCAGCACAAATTCACAGGTTCTGTTAATTAACATCCAACCTCCCATTCATTTGCTGACAACTGCATATTATTGCCATTTAATATCCTCACACATTTTAAGGACAATGATATAGAATGGCTTACAGACTGCATGCCTCAGATTACTGGTCAGATAAGACAAGAATGAGCAGCAAACACAGAGAGGTTAGAAAGAGCTGCATATTTGCAAGCAACACTCATAAATGGTTGTGTGATCACTCAGTGCACTACATCCAAAATTAATACATGTACAAATAACTATGATATAGTTTTATAGTATTGTAGATGATGTTGCAGCTGGTTGTATGCAGAATGAGTTTAGTTCCCTGCTGCAAAGATGTTTGTGTGGCAAAGAGGAATAAGGCACCCTTACTGTGCTCTTAATCTTCCTTTGAGTAAGAGTTCAAATCCAGATCTTCGCAGAAATAGTTCATGTGTACTAACAAAAAAGTTATCGTGTTTATTTCATAGATCGCTTTTCTTCATTTCAGCTATTTTCCCTTGCGCGCACACACACACACACACACACACACACACACACACACACACACACACACACACACAGACACACACATCTCTCTCTCTCTCACTATATATATATATATATATATATATATATATATATATATATATATGGATCACCTTTATATCCTCGAAATCGTGTTTCGCCGACACACTAATCACCGACACCAAAAGACCGACAACAAAAAACACCGACAATGCAAAACACCGAAAACCATTACACCAACACACTACACGTAAACAACACAGTACACTACATAAAATATCCACTATCCCTAACCCAAACCCTAACCCTAAGGTCCGACACTACCGCACATTTACCCTACCTGCACCCTAACCCTAACTCACTTAACCACCCCTAACCCCAAGATCCGACACTACCGCACACTCACCCTACCTGCACCCTAACCCTAACTCACTTACCCACCCCTAACCCCAAGGTCCGACACTACGCACACTCACCCTACCTGCACCCTAACCCTAACTCAGTTAACCGGCCTCTAAACCCACAGTCCCTCACTATCGCACACACCCTACCTGCACCCTAACCCTAACTCACTTAACCCACCCCTAAAGCCACAGTCCCTCACTATCGCACACTTACCTGTCCGCTCCCTAACACTAAATCCTCACTCGCAGACACTTACCAAGTCCGCGGGTTCTCACCTTGTCGGTCATCTGCTTGTCGGTGTTTTCGTCCCGTCGATTCCGTCGGGCGAAACGCGTTGTCGGGCATCTGAAGGTGACCATATATATATATATATATATATATATATATATATATATATATCTATATAGATATATATATATATATATATATATATATATATATATATATATATATATATATATATGCTAGAGTTTGGGTGCAGCTTAGCTCAAAGGAATCAGAGAAAAAATTAATAGCAGGTTTGGCTGTGCTTCTCTCATTTGTGCCATGCTTAGCAGTGTGCAAACCTGGTCTAGTAGCTCCCCCAGGAAGCAGACAGAACAAAAGTGTAAATGCCAAAATGGTTACATTGGATGTTGCTCAGTGGTTAGCAAGGTTCCCCAATACTTGCAGCCATAAAACACTTGCAGTCAGGATGCAGTCAATAATTGAGTACAGATACATTCGATTAATTCTGTTGAGCACTGAGCAAACACGTTAAGCAGCATTGCATAGTGGTTAACACAGAGAACTTGAGAATGAGAAGAATGAGTAAGAAATTATGGAACTGCCATGTAACTATTCCTGTGGTAGCAGATGTAAGTGAAGGGCTGGAATACAGGTGGTCCTGGGTTCTAGTACAGGGTGTGCAACCTATTTTTACTGTTGTGACAGTCCATAATGAACTGAAAATATACAAATGTTATTTTAACATTCTTGTGGCAACAGATATAAGTGCAGGACTGCCAAACACATAGTCATGGGTTCTAATACAGGACATAAAAGAAGCTATGTACTCACCATAACATTCCATGTGTGTTGTTCAAATTGCTTTCATTCTTTACTGGTTGGGTTTGGGACCAATCCTCGGTTCTGACTCAGTCATTTACAAAAGCTTGAGGTCTTCCTCTAGCTCATGGCTGTATCCCTATCCCATAATGCAATAGGAAAGCTCCTCATATCTTGTTTGCTGATAATAAAATAAGTCAAATGGCCTATATATGATTCCTGAAATACAATGAAGATGGTCAGAGAACATTATCTGCCAAATAAGACTGCTCAGTCTTCCAGAAGCCAAATAGCTGGGGAAGGAGGGGACAGAAGAATGAAGGTGAGATGAACAACACACATGGAAAGTTATGGTGAGTACATAACTTCTTTATGTGATGTTCTACCTCACCTTCATTCTTTACTGGTTGGGACAGCATCCCCTAGCACCATATTTCTTGGGTGGCTTATGAGAGAAAATTTTTCAGAACAGTGGACCCAAAAAGCCTGTTCCTGGAGGCCAAATCTACTTTGTAATGAATACTAAAGGTATGACGCCTTGCCCATGTTGCAGCAGCACAAATGGTGTCAATTGGTAGTCAAGCGCTAAAAGCAGAAGAAGCTGTTATGACTCTTGTAGAATGTGCTTTGATTATCCCAGGAAGATTTTTATTATTAGATTTGTATGTATAGGTAATGCAGTCCAATAACCATCTAAAAAAAAAAAATCTCTTGTTTCCCGCCTTACTGAACTAGAATAGTCCAGTATCAGAGCTTGCTGATCTCTGGGCTTTGTCTTGGTTCCTGTAACTGTTCCATATCCTTATTTGGAAGAAAGGAAGCTTCTTTGTTCATCAGTGGGAGTGGGGAGCACTGAGCAGCCTATTTGTCCATTTTGGAGTGGTATCAGCCAGAAACTAGTAGTCGATTGGCCATTTTGGGTCAATTCCCAGCTCTTTTCAACCCCCTGTTATAAAGCACCCTAAAGCGTGCTTTTTTAGCTTGATATTAACTCAGCACAGCTTCTCGTGGTGTCCTGCAGAGTGATTCAAGCAGCAGAGAGCAAAAGAGTGACTTTTTCTTGATATAAGTATATTTTTTGAGGCTTTTCTACTGTTTACTGTCTAGCGACTGCATTTTCGCCTGTTTGCTACTGCATTTAAACTGTTTTATTGTGTCTAAACTGTTTTTTGCACTTTAAGTTTCCAATTGTTGCAAATTGTATCTGTAGGCTACACACTCAAGTGCGTTAGCCGATTTATAGCATTTAAAAGCATTTATTGACTGTTTTTTCTTCTCTGTTCTAAAAAAAACAAAAAACAAAAAAAATCTCTTGTTTTCTGCCTTACTGAACTAGAATAGTCCAGTATCAGAGCTTGCTGATCTCTGGGCTTTGTCTTGGTTCCTGTAACTGTTCCATATCCTTATTTGAAAGAAAGGAAGCTTCTTTGTTCACCAGTGGGAGTGGAGAGCACTGAGCAGCCTATTTATCCATTTTGGAGTGGTATCAGCCAGAAACTAGTAGTCGATTGGCCATTTTGGGTCAATTCCCAGCTCTTTTCAACCCCCTGCTATAAAGCACGCTAAAGCGCACTTTTTTAGCTTGATATTAACTCAGCACAGCTCCTCGTGGTGTCCTGCAGAGTGATTCAAGCAGCAGAGAGCAAAAGAGTGACTTTTTATTGATATAAGTATATTTTTTGTGGCTTTTCTACTGTTTACTGTCTAGCAACTGCATTTTTGCCTGTTTGCTACTGCATTTAAACTGTTTTATTGTGTCTAAACTGTTTTTTGCACTTTAAGTTTCCAATTGTTGCAAATTGTATCTGTAGGCTACACACTCAAGTGTGTTAGCCGATTTATAGCATTTAAAAGCATTTATTGACTGTTTTTTCTTCTCTGTTCTGAAAAAAAAAACAAAAATCTCTTGTTTCCTGCCTTACTGAACTAGAATAGTCCAGTATCAGAGCTTGCTGATCTCTGGGCTTTGTCTTGGTTCCTGTAACTGTTCCATATCCTTATTTGGAAGAAAGGAAGCTTCTTTGTTCACCCGTGGGAGAGGGGAGCACTGAGCAGCCTATTTGTCCATTTTGGAGTGGTATCAGCCAGAAACTAGTAGTCGATACACCATTTTGGGTCAATTCCCAGCTCTTTTCAACCCCCTGCTATAAAGCAGGCTAAAGCGCACTTTTTTAGCTTGATATTAACTCAGCACAGCTCCTCGTGGTGTCCTGCAGAGTGATTCAAGCAGCAGAGAGCAAAAGAGTGACTTTTTCTTGATATAAGTATATTTTTTGTGGCTTTTCTACTGTTTACTGTCTAGCGACTGCATTTTCACCTGTTTGCTACTGCATTTAAACTGCTTTATTGTGTCTAAACTGTTTTTGCACTTTAAGTTTCCAATTGTTGCAAATTGTATCTGTAGGCTACACACTCAAGTGCGTTAGCCGATTTATAGCATTTAAAAGCATTTATTGACTGTTTTTTCTTCTCTGTTCTGAAAAAAAAACAAAAAAAATCTCTTGTTTCCCGCCTTACTGAACTAGAATAGTCCAGTATCAGAGCTTGCTGATCTCTGGGCTTTGTCTTGGTTCCTGTAACTGTTCCATATCCTTATTTGGAAGAAAGGAAGCTTCTTTGTTCACCAGTGGGAGTGGGGAGCACTGAGCAGCCTATTTGTCCATTTTGGAGTGGTATCAGCCAGAAACTAGTAGTCGATTGGCCATTTTGGGTCAATTCCCAGATCTTTTCAACCCCCTGCTATAAAGCACGCTAAAGCGTCCTTTTTTAGCTTGATATTAACTCAGCACAGCTCCTCGTGGTGTCCTGCAGAGTGATTCAAGCAGCAGAGAGTAAAAGAGTGACTTTTTCTTGATATAAGTATATTTTTTGTGGCTTTTCGACTGTTTACTGTCTAGCGACTGCATTTTCGCCTGCTTGCTACTGCATTTAAACTGTTTTATTGTGTCTAAACTGTTTTTTTGCACTTTAAGTTTCCAATTGTTGCAAATTGTATCTGTAGGCTACACACTCAAGTGCGTTAGCCGATTTATAGCATTTAAAAGCATTTGACTGTTTTTTCTTCTCTGTTCTAAAAAAAAACAAAAAACAAACAAAAAAAAATCTCTTGTTTCCCGCCTTACTGAACTAGAATAGTCCAGTATCAGAGCTTGCTGATCTCTGGGCTTTGTCTTGGTTCCTGTAACTGTTCCATATCCTTATTTGGAAGAAAGGAAGCTTCTTTGTTTACCAGTGGGAGTGGGGAGCACTGAGCAGCCTATTTGTCCATTTTGGAGTGGTATCAGCCAGAAACTAGTAGTCGATTGGCCATTTTGGGTCAATTCCCAGCTCTTTTCAACCCCCTGCTATAAAGCACGCTAAAGCGCGCTTTTTTAGCTTGATATTAACTCAGCACAGCTCCTCGTGGTGTCCTGCAGAGTGATTCAAGCAGCAGAGAGCAAAAGAGTGACTTTTTCTTGATATAAGTATATTTTTTGTGGCTTTTCTACTGTTTACTGTCTAGCGACTGCATTTTCGCCTGCCTGCTACTGCATTTAAAATGTTTTATTGTTTCTAAACTGTTTTTTGCACTTTAAGTTTCCAATTGTTGCAAATTGTATCTGTAGGCTACACACTCAAGTGCATTAGCCGATTTATAGCATTTAAAAGCATTTATTGACTGTTTTTTCTTCTCTGTTCTGAAAAAAAAAAACAAAAAAAAATCTCTTGTTTCCCGCCTTACTGAACTAGAATAGTCCAGTATCAGAGCTTGCTGATCTCTGGGCTTTGTCTTGGTTCCTGTAACTGTTCCATATCCTTATTTGGAAGAAAGGAAGCTTCTTTGTTCACCAGTGGGAGTGGGGAGCACTGAGCAGCCTATTTGTCCATTTTGGAGTGGTATCAGCCAGAAACTAGTAGTCGATTGGCCATTTTGGGTCAATTCCCAGCTCTTTTCAACCCCCTGCTATAAAGCAGGCTAAAGCGTGTTTTTAGCTTGATATTAACTCAGCACAGCTCCTCGTGGTGTCCTGCAGAGTGATTCAAGCAGCAGAGAGCAAAAGAGTGACTTTTTCTTGATATAAGTATATTTTTTGTGGCTTTTCTACTGTTTACTGTCTAGCGACTGCATTTTCGCCTGTTTGCTACTGCATTTAAACTGTTTTATTGTGTCTAAACTGTTTTTTGCACTTTAAGTTTCCAATTGTTGCAAATTGTATCTGTAGGCTACACACTCAAGTGCGTTAGCCGATTTATAGCATTTAAAAGCATTTATTGACTGTTTTTCTTCTCTGTTCTAAAAAAAACAAACAAAAAAAAAATTCTTGTGTTCCTTACTGAACTAGAATAGTCCAGTATCAGAGCTTGCTGATCTCTGGGCTTTGTCTTGGTTCCTGTAACTGTTCCATATCCTTATTTGGAAGAAAGGAAGCTTCTTTGTTCACCAGTAGGAGAGGGGAGCACTGAGCAGCCTATTTGTCCATTTTGGAGTGGTATCAGCCAGAAACTAGTAGTCGATTGGCCATTTTGGGTCAATTCCCAGCTCTTTTCAACCCCCTGCTATAAAGCACGCTAAAGCGCGCTTTTTTAGCTTGATATTAACTCAGCACAGCTCCTCGTGGTGTCCTGCAGAGTGATTCAAGCAGCAGAGAGCAAAAGAGTGACTTTTTCTTGATATAAGTATATTTTTTGTGGCTTTTCTACTGTTTACTGTCTAGCGACTGCATTTTCACCTGTTTGCTACTGCATTTAAACTGTTTTATTGTGTCTAAACTGTTTTTTTGCACTTTAAGTTTCCAATTGTTGCAAATTGTATCTGTAGGCTACACACTCAAGTGCGTTAGCCGATTTATAGCATTTAAAAGCATTTATCGACTGTTTTTTCTTCTCTGTTCTAAAAAAAACAAAAAACAAACAAAAAAAAAATCTGTTTCCCGCCTTACTGAACTAGAATAGTCCAGTATCAGAGCTTGCTGATCTCTGGCTTTGTCTTGGTTCCTGTAACTGTTCCATATCCTTATTTGGAAGAAAGGAAGCTTCTTTGTTTACCAGTGGGAGTGGGGAGCACTGAGCAGCCTATTTGTCCATTTTGGAGTGGTATCAGCCAGAAACTAGTAGTCGATTGGCCATTTTGGGTCAATTCCCAGCTCTTTTCTCCCCCCTGCTATAAAGCACGCTAAAGCACGCTTTTTTAGCTTGATATTAACTCAGCACAGCTCCTCGTGGTGTCCTGCAGAGTGATTCAAGCAGCAGAGAGCAAAAGAGTGACTTTTTCTTAAAATAAGTATATTTTTTGTGGCTTTTCTACTGTTTACTGTCTAGCGACTGCATTTTCACCTGTTTGCTACTGCATTTAAACTGTTTTATTGTGTCTAAACTGTTTTTTTGCACTTTAAGTTTCCAATTGTTGCAAATTGTATCTGTAGGCTACACACTCAAGTGCGTTAGCCAATTTATAGCATTTAAAAGCATTTATTGACTGTTTTATCTTCTCTGTTCTAAAAAAAAAAAAAAAAAAAAAAACAAATCTCTTGTTTCCCGCCTTACTGAACTAAAATAGTCCAGTATCAGAGCTTGCTGATCTCTGGGCTTTGTCTTGGTTCCTGTAATTGTTCCATATCCTTATTTGGAAGAAAGGAAGCTTCTTTGTTCACCAGTGGGAGTGGGGAGCACTGAGCAGCCTATTTGTCCATTTTGGAGTGGTATCAGCCAGAAACTAGTAGTCAATTGGCCATTTTGGGTCAATTCCCTGCTCTTTTCAACCACCTGCTATGAAGCACACTAAAGCACACTTTTTTAGCTTGATATTAACTCAGCACAGCTCCTCGTGGTGTCCTGCAAAGTGATTCAAGCAGCAGAGAGCAAAACAGTGACTTTTTCTTGATATAAGTATATTTTTTGTGGCTTTTCTACTGTTTACTGTCTAGCGACTGCATTTTCACCTGTTTGCTACTGCATTTAAACTGTTTTATTGTGTCTAAACTGTTTTTTGCACTTTAAGTTTCCAATTGTTGCAAATTGTATCTGTAGGATACACACTCAAGTGCGTTAGCCGATTTATAGCATCTAAAAGCATTTATTGACTGTTTTTTCTTCTCTGTTCTAAAAAAAACAAAAACAAAAATCTCTCGTTTCCTGCCTTACTGAACTAGAATAGTCCAGTATCAGAGCTTGCTGATCTCTGGGCTTTGTCTTGGTTCCTGTAACTGTTCCATATCCTTATTTGGAAGAAAGGAAGCTTCTTTGTTCACCAGTGGGAGTGGGGAGCACTGAGCAGCCTATTTGTCCATTTTGGAGTGGTATCAGCCAGAAACTAGTAGTCGATTGGCCATTTTGGGTCAATTCCCAGCTCTTTTCAACCCCCTGCTATAAAGCACGCTAAAGCACGCTTTAGCGCTTTAGCGCGGAGCTGCTACAGAAGCACACAAGAGCAGCGGCGGTTAATCGAGGTTAAACTATTCAGGCTACCTAAAGTCCACTCTTCATTTTTTCTCTTAGAACAGCTCTTCTTGAACTCTACTTGTAATCTAACCAGCCTATTCTCTATCTGAAAAGTTCAGCTCTACTTGATTCCTAAGTAGACTATTCTCTATCTGGAACGCTTGCACTTGCTCCTAAAGTACTTTTTACTCTGATATAGCACTTTTTATTATACATAGTACCCCACCAGCCTAAAACCCCTTTTTCGATCACCCACATCCCTCGAAGTCTTTTCAAACTCAATTACATAAAGTTTTTGTCTTTTCCTTCTAGCATGTCGAGGGGTCAGTTGCTAGTGTCCTCTCCTGCTCAGCTGGTGAATCTGGGAATACTGAGGCAATGTTACAATTGCCTCATGTACACAGACAACCCTCTCCTTCTCCCACAAAACACAAATACATGCGAGAGATGCAACTATATAGCCAAACTGGAGGCTGAGCTCTCTCAACATAGGACTGGCAAGACCAGACAGGAGGAGAAGGAAACCACACATACCACAAACCCAGTCTCACATAGAACTATCACAACTTCAAATCATACACATAAACACACAAAGACATACTCGGAGGCTCTGATCAAAAATCTACCAAAACAGCAGAGGCCACCAAAGCAGACACCCAAACAACTGCCACCTCATGACACAACACATGCAACACATAGACCACAAAGTCAGTGTGCCAGTCACAGCCCTTAAGGCCAAACACAATGCCAGACACACTTGTCATAGGTGACTCCATAGTCAGACACACAGACATCCCACTTACCAGATTGAGTAAGGAGAAGGTCACAGTAAGCTGCCTGTCGGGCGCTAGAATCCGCCACATAATGCAAGCACTCAGGTCACTCAACAGCAAGTACAAGTATGACTCAGTCATTGTCCATGCTGGTGTGAATGACCTGAGACGTACCTCCCTGGACTACATGAAAAGAGACATAGAGGAGCTCTCTGATTATGTAGCCCAGGCAGGTATGACCCTGACCCTGAGCAGTATCCTACCTTCACCAAGAATGATGCCACAATACAGAGACAAGATGATCAGCTTTAATAATTGGCTTAATCTCTGGTGTCATTCAAAGGGGATCCAATGTCTGTCTGCCTGGGATGACATGCTGAACAAGCCACGCTGCTTTGCAAGGGACGGCTTGCACCTGTCACCCCTGGGCTTCCGGATATTGGCAAAGGCTCTTGCCACCCCATAGTGCCTTTTTTAGGCAAGGCTCAAATTCTAAACCTACCACCCTAGAACACAAAAAAGAAAATAAACTAAGGGTAATGCTGCCCAATGCCAGAAGTCTCAACCTCAAGATGCACGCACTCGAAGCCCTTCTCAGTATGGAGAACATCGATGTCTGTGCTGTGACTGAAACCTGGTTCAAGGCTCCTGAGAGCACCCCGGCACTATCAGGTTTTACCTCATATCATGCGTTCCGGCCCCAAAACCCGGACCACACCAAGAAAGGGGGGGGTATCCATATTCATCAAGGATACCCACACCTCCAGGTTGGTGGCAACGCATGAAGCATCGGAGACCACCCAGGTGCAATTAACCATACGCAAGACTGCTCTACAATTTGTAGCATGTTACAGGCCACCCTCTCAAACTCAGGAACCTCACACAGCTTTCCTGAAAACACTGGAGGGGATAAATGTATCTCCAAACACCATCATATTAGGTGATTTCAACTACCCCAACATAGACTGGGATCATTACTCAAGCCCCAACACTCTAGCCCAAAGATTCCTAGAGTTCATAAACTCTAATGCCATGGAACAACTAGTCACCGTCCCCACAAGAGGAGAAAACATACTAGATCTCATCATCACGAACATGGGGATACAATGTTCAGCACCGGAGGTGTACCCCTCATTGGTGAGATCAGATCATAAACTAATCTCACTGGAAGTCCACATCCCGCCCCCACCCCAGATAAAAAAGACCACAGTGAAGAACTTCTCAAAAGCCGACTTCACACTTCTTAAGACTGGTGTGGTTTCCTTCAAGGCCCCCGAGCCAGCGGAAACCATAACCCAAGCCACTGAATCACTTACAAATGCCTTCTACCAGCACCTCCAGGACTGCATGGATCAGGCAATCCCAAATAAAACAAAGACTCTTTGCACCAAAGGCAAGCGCCCAGTTTGGTGGACCCCAGCCATAAACAAGCTCTACAATAAAAGGAGAAAGCTACTACAAGATAGAGCAAAATCCTTAAAAGGGAAGACACCCTTGATCATTATAAGTAAAAAACTATGATCACTCATAAAATCATCTAAGGCAAATTTTGAGAGAAAAGTCGCTAAGGACTCAAAAGACAATCATAAGGCCTTTTTTAGCTATGTTAGAAACCTGGGAGGAAACTCCCAGATATGCTCAGAATTAGTTCAAAATGATGTAAAAATCACTGAACCAACAGACATTGCCAACATACTGGTGGACAGGTTCAGTGCAAATTCCCCCCCCCCCAAAAGGAGAGATATCTATCCCAGCGGATTGTAGCCTCCCACACATCTCAAATGCTCAGATAAAAACTGCTCTCTCCAAGGCAAAAAACACAGCATCTACAGGACCAGATGGTGTCCCTGGCTGTGTGCTCCACGAACTCAATGAGGAATTAAACCCGCAGTTAGGGCAGCTGTTTAATCTTAGCCTCACCTCAGGATATGTACCCAAGGAGTGGCGTACGGCAACTGTGGTCCCACTTCACAAAGGCGGTGCCTCCACTGACCCTGGAAATTATCGCCCCATCAGCTTAACAAGCCTGGTCTGCAAAGCTATGGAGAGGATCATAATGGAACTCATAAATAAAGACATAGGGGACTTACAGACATTGGATCCAACCCAGTTTGGCTTTGTCAAGGGCAGATCATGCCTTTTAAACTTGGTTGACTTTTTTGAAACAGTCACCAAGGCCATTGATGAGGGCAAGGCAGTCCACACAGCCTACCTTGACCTTGCAAAAGCTTTCGACACAATACCCCACTTGGGTATCATTGAAAAACTCACCAGCTTAAATGTAAACCCATACGTCACAAGATGGGTTGCAAACTGGCTAAGTGACAGAACCCACAGGGTCAGAGTTGCTGGCGCCATGTCAGACTCCAAGCCGGTCACAAGTGGTGTCCCACAGGGCTCAGTCCTGGGCCCCCTCTTGTTCGGCATCTACTTTTCAGAAGTACAGGCAAACACAGGAGGATTATGGCTGACAAAGTTTGCAGATGACTGCAAACTGGGCGCCATAGTTGAAAACACATTAGACACAGATATCCTTCAGAAGGGTCTCATAGAAACGGATAACTGGTGCCAGAGCCATGGCCTAAAGTTAAACGCCAAAAAATGCATAGTCATACCCTTTGGGAAAAACAAGGTTACCCCTAGCTACCATATAGGTGGCAATCCACTAAGCACAGAAGAGGTTTTTAGGGATCTGGGGACCCAGGTTGACAGAAACCTTTCGTTTGACACTCACTTTGCCAAAGTAGTTAGGAAGACCTTCTACATTGCCCACCTGATCATGAAGGGATTCGCATCTAGATCAAGGGAGGTCATTGTTCCCCTATACTCATCACTCATCAGACCAATGATTGAGTACAATGCCCCATTCGGAATGTATCTTACCCGACACCTGCAGCAATTGGAAAGGCCCCAAAAGTTCCTCACCAAAAGGATAAAGGGTCTCAAAAATATGTCTTATGCTGCCCGACTGAAGGAACTCCAGCTCTATTCAGTCGCATACCGTCTGCTCAGAGGTGACCTGTGCCTGACATACAAGGCCATGTCCAACCCGGAATTAATGGACATGCTCCACCTAAAAAAATCTAAATCCATCAAAACTACAAGAGGAAGAGACTTAAACCTTAACACAGTTATAAATAGGACATGCTGGAGGGACAGATTCATCACCCAGAGACTCCCTGTGCTGTGAAACTAAATCCCGGTACATGTGAGGCAGAGCACCTCGCTGGCTCTGTTCAAGAGAAATCTTGACCAATGGATGGGAGATCACAGGTTTACCCTGGGGATCACCTCAGTGTCACTGCTGGACAGAGGCACGGCAAAATAATGGGCATAGTACCCTTCAAACTTAAGGGGTGGTGTAAGCCACAAAACTTTGGGCTAAGCTTATAAATGCCCTAGGGCAGATAGCCTAGTATGAACCTATGAACCTATGAAAGAGTGACCTTACATACAGGAGCACCTTTCTTATTCTCTGAAAATGAAACAAATAATTGGTCAGATTTTCTGAAGTCTTTTGTCTTGTGTAAATAGAAATGTAATTGTCTATGCACATCCAATTGATGTAGCATATATTCTGCCTTGTTGCCATAGTTGAGAAAAAAACACTGGTAGATCTAGTGACTGATTTAAATTAGACTGAACATACTTTTGGTAAGAAGGACGGGTTTGTTCGAAGAGACACTCTGACTTTGTGGAAAAGCATGTAAGAGGGCTTTACTGATAACAGTTGCAACTCTGAAACTCTTCTAGCAGAAGTGATGGCAATCAAAATAATCTTTTTCTATGTCAAGAACTTTAGGTCACAAGATGACACAGGTTCAAACAGAGGGAGAATTAAACAGGCTAGAACAAAGTTTAGGTCCCATGGTGGAAGAGGGGTCTTAATGAAACACTGCCTCTCAGGAAGGCTTTACAAAGACTGTGAGACATAAGATTTGTGGCTAAATCATTCATATGAAAATTGGATATTGCAGCTAACTGGACTCGAATGGTAGTTGCAGCTGCTCCTTCATTAAAAATCTTTGTCAGAAATTTGAGAATGGAAGCAATAGGAGCAGAAAAAGGCTCAAACTGTTTACTTAATACCCAGAAAGAAAATCTTTTCCACTTGCTCGTTGAGTTTCCTCGTTGAGGCCTTATGAGAAGAGATCAAAATATGTTTTACAAAAGAAGAAAGGTCAGGGAGACTGGCTATTTTTGGAACTGGAGCAGCCAACACTGGTTCTACTGTATCTGGAGACTCCCATGCCTTTCGACTAACTACATTCATGAGTTAGTCAAAAGGCGGAGACACCGAAGAGGTGGAGGGGCGAGACCTGAAAGCCTCCAGGTATACGGACTCCTCCTCAGAAGGGCTGATGGACTTCCAGCCACCTCTCTGTTTCAGGATTCCCAGGATGTCCATGAAGTATACATCCTCAGAGGGTGACTGTGGGGACCCTTTTGACTCATTGAGGTCCGTATCTGAAGAGAAGGACTTCTATGGAGAGTCTAAATGCTTCCTCTTGCATAATTTCTTCTGAGGGACCTCTTCAGAAGGGTATTCCAGAGAGGTTTCAGAAGAGGGGGCTTCACCCAATGGGGCATCCTAAGGGTTTGGGTCTCCACGCTTGTCTGGATTTGCTGGTACTGAGACAGACACTGGCACTTTTGGGGGAAGAATGCCTGTACGTGTGAGTAGACCTGTCGGTGGTGACAACACTCTCCTCATCACCTCGAAGGCCCCCCGCCTGGAATCCAAGGAAGCTCCCGGTTCTGAAGGACTAGAAGGCATTCCCGGATCCAAGGGTGCTGGCTCCAAGGCTGATGTAGGAGCTGAGCTCACCCACACTAAAGCCCTGAGAGGCAAGTTTGGATCAGACAACTGTCCAACCCGACTGTCCTCCCTGGACTCGATCGAAGAATGTCGGCTCCCACACCCCTCAATTTCTGATGGAACCAAGGAGGTCGGAGCTGTAGCCAGGCCTTAAGATCCTGGTGCAGGTCTCGGGTCTGATGGTTCCACTTCAACCAGTTCCAGACACTCTGGCTCCGAGGTCCCAGAATGGATCAGCAGAAGAATCGATGAAGGGGAGGCAGTCTTGATCTGGTCTGAATCCATATGGGTTGGAGTCGACAGAAGTTTGGCCAGCCCGGTGTCCGCAAAAGTCTCCGCACCACATGATCACGATCATTGTTGGAAAGGCTTCTGGATGATCAAGACAAGGGAGTAGGAGATCTTACCTGCTGGAACAATGTAGATCTCAGGGTTGGGGAGACCAGCTCCAGTTCTGGGGACTGGCTCCTTATCAGAAACTCCATTGGCTCTGAAATTACTGCAGGAGCAGAGGAGGAAGATTTTTCAGTTCCGACTGACTTCAGATCCGAAGAAGACTCTCTTGCCAATTTTTTTGATGGTTCTGACTGGGTGGAAGAAGTAGAAGTTTTTTTCTCAGACTTCTCTGATTTGGAAGATGAGACTTTCGATAATTTGGAGGAACTCTGACCTTCTTCAAGCATTACTGAAACTGGAGTCTTCAGTAACCCCCTTAATATTAATTTGTTTTTCCTTTCCGACAAAACCCTGCTACTGAAAGCATGACATATGGTACATGATTCCTGCAAGTGAACAGCACCAAGACAGTAGACACAAACTGTGTGACCATCTGCCAAAGACATTTTTTTACTTCATTTTGTGCACTTTTTGAATCCCAAAGGTTTGGATTCTTTAGTTTCTTTAGACACTTCTACCAACCTAAAGTTTAACCACAACAACAGCAATTTTTTTCAACAATACTAACTATAAAGAACCAAAACTTTATATATATATATATATATATATATATATATATATATATATATATATATATATATATATACACACACACACACACACACATATATATATATATATATATATATATATATATATATATATAGGCACACGTAACTAGAAAAAGGATGAAGCAGTCTTAACAACAACAACAACAGTAAAAAAATGTTAACACAATAATCTGCCCTCTAACAAAAAGACGGAAAAATACAGGGAAGAACACTCTCAAAAACGGGCCAATGGTGGCTATGTACCTACAAAGAGCTTACCGTTTAGATGATGCAGGTAGACAGAAATATAAAAACTAATAAACTAACTTCTAATAGGCTCTCTAAAGTAAACAAGCCTAAAGGAAGAGGATAGGGGAGATATATAATGGTTTCTGAAAGGCTCTCTAACTTAAATGAGCCTAGCAGAAAAGGAAAGGGGATAGGGGAGTATATAATGGCCTAAGGAGGAAAAAATGATGGCCAAACACAATAAATCAGAAGACGAACAACCTATTTAAGCTATGACTATAAATTCTCACAGAAAAAATAAAGATGTACTCAATATAATGTTCCATGTGAGTTGTCTATTTTGCCTTCATTCTGTACTTGTGGATTCAGATCTGATCCTTGGTAAAAACTCAGCCGTTTACAAAAGCTCAAGGTCTCCAACTAGCTCTTGGCTTACTCCCTATCCCATGATGCTCTAGTTGATTCCCCAGATCTTGTTTGCTGGTATACTAATATGCATATAGGTTCATAGGTAGGTACTAGGCTATTGGCCCTAGGGCCTATACAAGCCTAGCCAAAAAGGTACCCTAGCTTTCATCACCCACGAAAATTATTTTCCTGTGCCCCTGTCAAGCAGAACCACAGAAGTGATACACGGGGTGAATAAGAATTCCTTATTATTTTATAAGCTAAGAAGATGGTCAGAGAATATTAGATACCAATAATAACCTCTCACACCTCCAGGAGCTAAACACGCTGGGGGTAGGAGGGTGGGATGTAAGAATGAAGGCGAGATGGACAACTCATATGGAACATTATGGTGAGTACTTAACTTCTTTATGTGAAGTTGTCCTATCTCTCTTTCAATCTGTACTTGCGGGACAGTGTCCCTAGCACTATCTTTCTTGGGTGGCTCACGGGAGAACATTCTTCAAAACAGTGGACCCAAAAGAGGCCCTGTCCCTGGAAGCCAAATCCACTTTATAATGAATGATAAAGGTATGAGGCCTTGCCCACATTGCTGCTACACAAATGGTATCAATTGGCAATTTTGCATGAAAATCAGAAGAGATCGAAATAGCCCTGGTAGAATGAGCTCTTATTTTGTCATGCAGTTGTTTGTTTACTGACTGATAGGTGAATGAAATGCAAACTGACAACCATCTGCACAGAGTGGTTTTTGCTACTGAAGCACCTTTGTTGCAGTCTGAAAAGGATACAGTTGATCAGTCTTTCCAAAGTCCTTTGTTCTGTGTAAATAAAAACGTTATTGTCTATACCCATAATTCATAGCCCATAACTCTGTGTATTATTGTCTGAAATTAAAGCCGCATGATTTTGATGTTGCCTACTATGTTTTATCCATGTTTGTCACCCTACTGAAAACTGCATATTATTCTTATCTCTAAATGTTTCTATTGTTCCTAATGTATTTATTCTCTGTTTTCTGGAGCTTTTCACCCCGGGCCTCCACTGAAAATGGACATCCCAGTAAACAAATTTAAAATAAATAAATATGTACATCAAGTTGGTGTAACATATATTCTACTTTATTGCCATACTTGGGGAAAAAACTGGTATGTCTATGGACTGATTTAAGTTAGATTCCGAACATACTTTTGGTAAAAATGATGTGTTTGTGAGACTCTGTCATTGTTTAACAGCATATACAGGGGTTTGATAGATAATGCTTGTAACTCCGAAACCCTCCTAGCTAAAGTGACAGCCACTACAAAAACAGTCTTCCAGGTTAAGAACTTTAAGTCACAGGATGATGCAGGTTCAAAGCGGGAAGAATTACACGGGATAATACAAAATTTAGGTTCCATGTAGGTAGAGGTGGTTTAATAGGTCTCAACAGGTTAGTACCTCTCAAGAAAGCTTAAGAAAGTCTGTGGGAGACAATGTTCGGTCCCTCTTCTTCAAAATGAAAAATTGAGATTTTTGCCAATTGTACTCGAATAGTAGCTGCAGCTGTTCTGTCATTAAAAAACATTGTTAAGAATTCTAGAATGGAAGATATGGTGCAGAAAAAGGGTCAATATGATTTTTTAAGATCCAGGAGGAAAATCTTTTCCATTTACTGTGATATAATCTTCTCGCAGAAGTTTTGTGGGAAGAAATCAGTATATGTTGCACTAAAGGTGAATGGTTAGGTAGCCTGGCTATGTTTGGAATTGGAGCAGCCAAGCTGTCAACTTGAGGGTCTGAAGAGATGGATGGAGCATTCCTGATGGATGGGGAAGATGATATGGCACTGTGTCCAGAATCCAAGGCTCCTCCTGAAGATGAGGCTGCAAGAAGGGGAACCAAATTTGATGAGACCAGTAAGGGGCTACAAGTATTAAGGTCCTTCCCAAAGTGCTGGCTTTCTGAAGAATTTTGGGAATCAATGGAAATGGAGGGAAGGCATAGAGGAGACTCGGGCACCAATCATGTACAAGTGCATCTCTTGGGGTTCCCCCAGAGGGGGGATTAGGGCAAAGTAGCTGCTGCATTTGGCATTCATGGACATGGCAAAAAAATCACAGCAAGGATGGCCCCATTTTCAGAAAATCTTTTCTGCTATGTCTTGTTTCAGGGACCACTCGTGAGGCATTAGTATATTGCTCTGCTGAGTTTGTCTGGTATCATGCTGGATTTCCTCGGGATATGTGTTGCTACCAGAAAACGTTGGGAGGAGGTTGCCCACTGCCATACTCTCAGGGCCTCTCAACAAAGGGGTAAGATCTGGTTCCTCCTTGTTTGTTTATATACCATACCACTGACATATTGTCTTTTTGGATCAAAATTGTTCCTAGTGGAGGAGAGTCTTGGAATGCATGCAACACAAGAAGCACCACTCTCATCTCTAGGACATTGATGTGCAAGTGGGCCTCATGATCCTGCCAAATGCCTTGGAATGTTCTTCCCTGATAATGCCCCCCACCCCATCTGAGAAGCATCTGTGGTCACTGCAGCCAAAGGTGGTGGGATAACAAAAGGTCAACCTAAAGTCACTTGATTGGAGTAAAGCCACCAATGAAGGTCTCTCCTGCAAGATTCTGTTAATATAATCTGGTGCGAAATTGGAAGTTCCTGTATGGACCACTGAGTGAACAGCAGCCACAGTAGAATTCTCATGCACAGCCTCATTAAAGGAATTACATTTATAGCTGTTGCCATGGTGCCTAGTACTTGTAGGACTGCCCTTGCTTCAGTCTTTCTTTTGAAAAGAAGGTCTAGAACCTGCACCAGAAGGGCTTGCACTCTCTCTGGTGGAAGCTTCACCATCAATTTTGCAGTGTCTAAATCTGCGCCTATAAAAATGATATGTTGAGATGGCAATAAGGCAAATTTTTCATTGTTTATTGTGATCCCTACATGAGAACAAAGTTTCAAAGAGGTGTCTCTTGCTTCTGTTAGTAGATGCTTGGTGGTGGAGGTTAGGAGCAAGTTGTCTAGATATGGAAAGACTCATAATCCTAAACATCTCAGGTGAGCTGTAACTACTGCCATACATTTGGTGAACACTCTGGGGGCTGTAATGAGACCAAAGGGTGACTGGCTCCCAGCTGTCTCCTGGATGGCCTGTCCAATGTTATGTAGTAGCACGCATCCTGGAGGTCTATAGAGCACATCCAATTGTCTTTTCCCAGAAAGGGAAGTATCAACTGTAGTGTTACCATCTGGAACTTTGTCTGTTTTACAAATGTGTTCAGTCTGCTGAGATCCAGTATGGGTCTCCAGTCCCCTGTTTTCTGCGGAACTAAAAAGAACCTTGAGTAAGTCCCAGATCCTATCTGGTCTGTGGGGACCAGTTGGATGACTTTTTTCTAGCAACTTTTGTATTTCTAGGGTTGCTTGTTTCCTGTGACTGGTTGTAACATTCAGAATGTTTTTTATGCGTGGAGCGGGAAAAGAAAAGGGTATGGAGTAACCTCTGGATATGATGCTTTGTACCCACTTCTCTTTTATTATTTTTAGTCAAGCATCTGGGTACAAAGATAATTGACCCTCAACTGCCTCCAGAGAGGGACAGGTGAGCCTCCTTTCAGGAGTGCTGAAAGGGTTTACCAAAGAAGGATTCTCTGTCACCTTGGTTCTGCAGACCCCCTCTGCCACCTGGTCAGCATCTTCCATTATTGCTTCCCCTCCTGCCCCTGGGGGAAGACTCACCACATGTGTCTTGAAACACTCTCTGCAATTTTCAAAACCACATTTTTCCTCTCTTTTGACCTTTAGGATAAGGCTAGAAGGTGTGGAAATACAGGATCTGACGTTAGAAAGAGTTTTCCTTCTTATTCACACTTGGTTAGTGTCTTTGACTTTAGGCCCAAACAAGGATGAGCTGTTGAAGGGGGCATTAACAAAGGATGACTTGAAGGGTTCTACAGCATTACACAAGTGCATCTCGGAATGTCTCCAAAGGGCAATCCCTGAACCTGCTGCCTTACTCGCTCCATCAGCTGCATAAGAAACAAGTCTCATGGATGAGTTCACTACTGAATTTAAGGTCGACAGCTGGGAGGACACTTTATCTGATATCTCTGCAGCTACTGAATCCTGGAGAGTATCTCCAAGCTCCTTCAGGAGATCTCTCTGTAACCTGGTGAAGTGTGTAAGATAATTTGGGAACCCGAGTATGAAGGTCGCTGAAGAAAACATGTGCTTTGCATATCTGTCCAACATATGTGACTCTTTGTTTGGGGGATGGACAGAAGTGGACATCTCGGACAACTCCTTCTTGGTGGCTGCCGCCACCACTATAGCATCTTTTGTAAGGAATGTTTTATCCTTGGGGGATGTAATAAATTTATTTTGCCTCCAGGGGACAGGCTCCACTGAGTCTGGAGAATCCCATGCCTTTCGAAAAACTAAATCCATAAGTTCATCGAAAGGTGGAGACACCCAAATGGTGGAAGGGTGAGACCCAAAAGCCTTCAGGTAGAGAGACTCCTCATCAGAAGGGGTGATGGGTTTCCAGCCACCTATCTGCTTAAGGATTTTTAGGATGTCTGCAAAGGAGACATCCTCAGAGGGCGACCGTGGTGAAGCTTCTAGGTCATCGAGGTCTGTGTCAGATGTGATCAAAGAAGGCACAAATCCTTAACAGCACACTATGCTTTAATGAACAATGACTCTTCAGTCCATCAAAAGGGAAAATACATAAAGTGACTCTTCAGTCCACCAGTAAAACACATCACATTAATGCAATTCAACACACACTGCATTTTCGTTTTGAAGAACTTCATCAGATGGAGACAAATGCATACCTTGTATGATGGATTGGCTAGTGTTGTTGGAAAACCCAATGCTGTCCTTATTAATCCGATCAGTTAGACTCAAAGCATTTGTTATGTTACACTGTACAGATCCATTACTTTGTGTCTGCACTCTTCTGTGTGCTGCCTCTAAACAAAGGGAAGTGCCTGGTGGTTGGTTTTCGGAACAGTGATTCTTTTTTGTTTCTGTGTCAGATGTGTCCGACTCCTCTGGGGAGTCCAAATGCTTCCTCTTACATAATCTCTTGCAAGGGACCTCTTCATCAGGGCATTCTGGAGATGTTTTGGAAGAGAAGGGTTCATACACTGGGGCATCCTGAGGCCTTGGGTCTCCACGACTATGTGGAATCAGTTGTGCTGAGATGGAATCTGGTGCCTTTGGGGAAGGAATGACTGGATCTGAGAGTGGGGCCACATGTGGGGGCAGCACTCTCCTCATTGCCTTGAAAGCCCCTTCCCCATGATCTGAGGAAGCTGCTGGTTCCAAAGAACTAGAAGGTTTCCCTGACACCAAGGGGGTTGGCTCTGAGGCCGATGTAGGAGCGGAACTCACATGTGCCGAGGCCCCAAGAGGCAAGTTCAGATACAAAAAAGACTCAATCTGACTGTTCTCCCTGGACCCGACCAGAGAATGTCGGCTCCTAGACTCCTCAGATGGCACCAAGGAAGTTGGAGCAGTCAGGGCCGTACATCCTGGAGAAAGTCTCGGCTCTGATGGTTCCACTACTATCAGCTCCATGCATTCCAGTACTGAGACCCCAAGCCGGGTCGGAGGAGGAATCGATGGTGAAAGGGTAGGTATGGATGGTTCCCAAACACTCTGGGTCAGTTCCGACAAAAGTTTGGCTAGTGCCAGTGTCCTCAAAAGTCTCTGCACCACTCGATCCACATCATCATCAGAAAGGCTCTTGGAGGATTGAGAGGAGGGAGCTGGAGATCTTACAGTCTGCAAAATAGGTGATCTTAGTGTCAGAGAAACCATCTCCAGTTCCGGGAACTGGCTCCAAGCTTGGAACACAAACAGCTCCAATGCAGAAGGAGCAGAGGTGGAAGTTCTTTCGAAGCAGACAGATTTAAGTTCTGTTGAAGATATCTTCGGCAATTTCTTTGATGGCTCCAATTGCTCTGAAGATGTAGAAGATGATCTTTTTGAAGTTTTGCCAGATTTCTGAGGGAGAAGAAGACGTTTTGGCAGGACTCTGACCTTCTTCTAAGGCCTCTGAAAAAGAAGTTTTCAGTAACCCCTTTAAAATCAACTTGTTCTTTCTCTCCTGAAGAACCCTTGAACTAAAGGAGTGACATAATGAATAATATTCTTGCAAGTGTACTGCTCCCAGGCAGTATGCACACACTGTATAGCCATCTGAGAGTGACATTTTTTAAGTGCATTTTCAGCACTTTTAAAACCCCAAAGATTTTGCCTCTTTTGCTTGCTTAGACATGGTACGAACAAGAAAACCAAAAAACCAACACCACAATTACAGTCAATAGGAAAAGAAGGGCCCTCTAACTTAAGCGGGGTCAGCAGCTCTCTAAATAAAATGAGCTAGCTCAAAAGAAAAATATTCCAAATCTAGATAGTATAAAACACAATTTTATCTATGCTATATCTATGCTATATAACTACATAAGAAGCTACACACACACACACACACACACACACACACACACACACACACACACACACACACACACACACACGCACAAACTATTCAAACTTTAACTACAGGAAAAAGTTAACTAGTCACACTGCTATAATATAGGGCTAGAAAAAGGTTACCCTATAACTAACTACTCACAGCAATCAAAAAAGCTAACTGCTCAACAAACGAGCCTAGTAAGATAAAATGTTACACTCTATAAAGATGTTGGGATAGGGGAACAATTTAGTCCTAAATATAACAGCCAGGATACAACAACACACTTGAAAGGATCGAAAGAAGAAAAATGCTTTCTAAATAAGCATTAACTAATAAACTACTATCTATTTTGAAAAAGAAGGTAAATATTTCAATAATTTAAAGATTATATGAAAAAACACTAAGCCAGAGCTTAGCGGCAAATGAGATCTGGGGAATGCACTAGAGCATCATGGGATAGGGAGTAATCCACGAGCTAGTAGAAGACCTTGAGCTTTTGTAAACATCCCAGTCGGAATGGAAGATCGGTTCCAAACCCCCAAGTACAGAATGAAGGCGAGATAGGACAACTTCACATCAATTATTTGAGTATCTGAAGAAAAAACTAAATACACTTAACCAGAGCCAAAATGGAGAACACCATATCTTGTTAGCGACAAATGAGAGCTGGGGAGTTTACCTAATGCATTATGGGATAGGGATACAGCCACAAGCCAGTGGAAGACCTTAAGATTTTGTAAATGGCTGAGCTGGAGCCAAGGATTGGTTCAGAACCCAACCAGTAAAAAAATGAAGGCAAGATAGAACAACATCACATCAGACATTTTTTACTGTTGTCCCATTTCCCATTACATTCACTCCCAATTATAACACTTTAGATAGTGCAGCTGATATAAATTGTATGTAAGAGGGATAAGACACCCTTACTGTGTTTTCAGATGTATGACTAAGGGTATACTGTCTGCTAAATTTCTATAAGTTTAATTCTGCTATTTGGACTTGGATGGCCTTTACAATTAAATAAGACACATAAAAAACTGGATCTATATACAAGAACCTTGTCAGGTCACACATATATATGTGTAACACCTCAAACTGTCAGCTGTATTTATGAATGATTCCTAACTATGTCTGAGTAGCACTTCTTCTGTGGCAGCATTGAAAATCAACACTGTGGAAGAATATGTTTTTTTTTTTCCCTTATGCCTAAGTTTGAATCCCACTCTTTAAAAAAATAAAAGCTATCAGTGTATAAAGCCAAAAAAAGTCAGGCCATGACATTTATGTCCCCAGTGCATGTTTGCAAACTTACTCACCTTACAGTTACCTTCCAATTTTCAATACACATTTACAAGCTACGGCAGCAAACCCCCTCAAAGTAAGGTCAAGTATCAAATTAACCTTCCAATTTAAAATATTTAATTCCTCCCTGCTTGACACTGCTGATCTCTGCTTAACATTGTGCAAATGCAGTTGGCATCGTTGCTTAGGTTTGCACACTGCTATTAAATGCAATAACAGGAACTGGCAGGGAAGCATCAGTTGCCATTGCTCTAGTTCAGGTGTTAGATATGTCTGGAGTTAGTGAGAAAACTGCCCAGTCTAGGACAAAGAGGTGGGTTGTCCAGGAGTCCAGGATATTTACTGGACTCCTGGTAAAACACCACAGCCAAAGGCTTCTGCAGGGAGACTATTCTGGATCTCAGTATAAGTCTGAGGCTTGGAGTAGTTTGGCTCAGGCTGTATCCAGTGCTACCGGCATCCCATGCACTGAAGAACAGTGTAGACATCATTTTAATGACTTACAGAGGCACAGAAGGGATACCCTCAACCAGTGGTTGACTGAATTTCAAACTGTGGACATCCCACAGTTATGTAAATATGATAATAAAAGAGTATTTGCAATACTTAGAAAGCTAAATATAGGCAAGACTGGTATGCATAACACTCTAGAAAGCTAAATATAGGCAAGACTGGTATGCATAATGCTCTTTCATTCTTTTCTGTTCTTTCCACAGCTAATGCCGAAATAGAGTTCAACAGACAGGCTCATGCTTCTCAAATGGAGAGACTGAGGGAAGCAAGTGGTATGTATGCAGCACAAAAGAAGTATTATTGTAGCTTTAAAAGCTAAAGATAGATTTTTGTTTTTTTATACATTTGTAGCAAATTGAGCATGCATATCCTAACTGTAAAAGCAAGTATGCATGCATTAGTCTGTAGCACAAACCAACTTTAGGCATCAAATACAAGATTGTAGTCAAAGGTTGTGGGTTCAAATACCATGACTAACAACTATACAGTACTGCATTTCTTTAATAATTATTAACATTAAACTCTTTATAAGTGGCATAAATGCCCTGCTGTTAACTGTAATCTGTATAGCTAGACCACTCATCTGTGTAATATAGGCACATTTCAAGGATTACTGTCAGCAACCTGTAGTTAGTGTGTAGTTGTTAGGCTGTATACTTAAATGTGCTACTTCAGATAAAATAGTTGTCTAATTGTGCTAATGCACTGCATGTCACATGATAGTACTCATTTTCTCTTTCTCTCTCACTCCAACCCTTCTCTCTCTCTTTTTTTATTTTCTGTTATGTGTCATCAAAATGTCTCCATGTCATCCATGTCTACCAAATCAATAAATGCTACACAGCACAGTGAGGTAGGGCAGCCCCAGTGGATCAGCCTCCCCCACTCCACCGGCTCCAGTACCAATGACCAGCATGTCTGGGGCTCAACCTGGCAGCACTGCCTCTGCTGCCCCTGCACTACCTGTGCCCTCAGGTAATACTGACCCAGCAGCTGGTGCTGTGGTACCCTCTGGAAGCAGTGGCAGAGGTAGAGATTTCATCACCCACCAGGAGATGCCAGGGTTGGTGCATAGGGTTGTTCATCACGCCACTGGTGTATGCCTATGCCAATTGGGCAGGTTGCTCTCCCTCATGGTACATAGGAGAAGATATCAAGCACTCCAGTAGCCAACAGAATAAAGGGATAGTGATGACAGTCCTGTGGGTGAGGACCCTATTCTCACTGTCTCCATATTTGACAGGCATAAGCCTATGTTGCCCCCTCCCTCACCCCAATCATGGTGTCACCCATCCTGTTGTGTCCATCACCTTCCCTGTGTTGTGTCTTGTCTTGTTTGTTTGTATTTGCTTCCTCACCTACCTAACTTACCTGACTCAGAAATACCTATGTCCCTTACCTAGCATTCCTCTCTTACTGAATTAAAAAATGGGCACCTGTCCCCAAAAAATACTGTCTCATACAAAGCTTTCCATTATGCACACATGGCTTCTAGACACACTTGATTTGGTCCATTTAGCTATACAACATTATTACATTGTTTTCACCCCTCTCTCTGGAGGTGACAGTCCAAATTCAGCTAATATTCTGCACATATTTTCAGTTTTCACTGTTAAAGAAATGGGTAGATATAGTTCTTTCCTACCTCCCTCCTTCACATTCCTGTATTGCTTTCCCTTTTTATTCCCCCGCTTGCTCACCATTTCACCACTTTCCTATCTACCCCATTTTAACATCTATAATCTGTTCAAAAATAGAACCATACATAACACACATAAGTACCAGTAAAGTCAATGGATCCCTTCACTTTTTGGCCTCCATGTTTGCACAGAGTTTGGCATTGCTCACTAATGCCAAACTACAATGAGCAGCCCTACATTGCTGCAGTTACCTCCGAGCAATGCCACTTAAGCACGCTGCACTATGCCAGTACACATCAACACATGTAGTATAAACAATTAATGTTATTGTATTATCACTGTTTATTTAAAAGTATTAGATATAACTGGATTCGAGCCAAGTGACATCTGGGCTCAAAAAGAAATGTGTCATTTACACCTGCTACCACAGATTCATCTAAGCAGCAGGTGTGTTTCATATGGTCAATACTAACTCTTAGACTTTTAGCAATGTGGCTAATGTTTGCACATTTCTTAACTACATGCAAACAGGGAAAGTAATGGAAATGTGTATCTTGCATGCCCAAACACTTTGCCAAACATAGTGCAAACCCACTGCTCGCTATAGCTATGCAAAGTAAATAGCAGCATGTATGAGTGCTGTTTACTGTCTATTTAGTCTTCATGCCATGAAACTGCATGTGGAAACAAATAATGAAGGCCCCATCTAAGAATATGTCACATATTTACAATGCAGCCATGTGTTGCCTCCCCCATGCACTGCAACCCTGATCTCTCTGTACTTCTTCACAAATATATCAACTACACTACATAAATTAATAACAAATGTTCTGTGATATGCAATGCACATCAATCTGGTAACATGCAGAACTAGAACTATCCTCACAGTTAAAAATGCCTACACATCCATAAACTGACCCTGGGAACTATAAAACCATAAGCCTAACCAGCCTTATCTGCAAGGCTATGGAAAGAATCATCATGGACTTTGTCCATGGGGACATAGGCAACCTTCATAACTCTTGACCAGACCCAGTTTGGTTTTGTGATGGGTAGATCTTCCTTATTAAACCTAGTGGACTTATTTTAGAATGTCCCCAAAGCACTGGATAACAGAAAACAGGACATACTATGTTGATTTAACCAAGGCCTTTGACACAATCCCCCATTTAGGTTATCATAGAGAAAATCTCTCATCTGGGTATTAACCCATATTACTAGATGGGTAGCCAACTAGCTCACTGACAGAATGTACACTGTCAAATTTGGGATGTCCACCTCCACCAGTAGACCAGTTACCAGTGGAGTACCATAAGGATCTGTGCTGTGCCCTCTACTGTTTGGAAACTATTTTTCTGAAGTCCAGGCAAAGGCAGATGGACTGTGGCTTACCAGGTTTTCAGATGACTGTCAACTAGGCACAGTCATATAGAGTCCCCCAATGATGTTAACATATTACAGAAAAGGCTGACACAGACAAATAATTGGTGTCAAACGCATGGAATGAAACTTAACACAAAAAATGGCTCATTGTCCCTTTAGGCAAAGAAGTTACCCTACGAATTATAATATACATAGTACCCCTCCAAGCTCAAACTCAGTGGTGCGAGACTTTGGAATACATGTTAACAGCAGTCTAAACTTCGATCGTCACGTGTCCATAGTGGTAAGAAAAGCACTCTACATTGGCTACCTCATAAATAAGGGCATCCCATCCAAGGTAAGGGAGGTCATAGCTTCGCTGCACTTGGCCCTTATCAGACCACTAATTGAGTACACTGTTCCCTTCTGTATGCCCCTCACCAGACACCTGCAGCAAATGGAGAGACCACACAGGTTTCTGACCAGGAGAATCCAGGGCCTCCAAAACATGACATACATGGAAAGACTGAAATCCCTGTCCCTGTACTCAGTATCATACAGGCGGCTGACAGGCAACCTGTGCTTGGCCTACAGAACACTCTCACACCATACCCTAATGGAAATGCTGGACATCCACAAATCAAATGGGGCAAGAATAACCTGCTCCAGGGATCTCAACCTAGCCTGTGACATAAACTGAATATGCTGGAGAGGCAGATATATCTCCTAATGACTGCCGCTCCTCTGGAATAGGCTCCCACTGCATGTGAAGCAGAGCTCCTCAATGACTCTATTCAAGAGCTACCTTGAACACTAGATGGGTGATTGTAAATTCACCCCAGGGCTAATAACAACCATCTAACTATGCTCAATAAGGGTACTTGGTACTTTACATGGCTAGGCTTGAAAAGGCCCTACGGCCATTACCCTAGTAACCTCCTGTGAACCTATGCAGGCCTCCCAACATCTTCTCTCCTACATCCACTGCTGATGTCATCCACTATAAGTTGTCCTGCAGCCTTGTAAAAGTCAGATGTGTGCAGTGGCACTTGCATAAAGTTATGAGCTCTGTAGTCTATTTACTTAGATAAGTAGGGAGTTCTGTTCTCACTGCAGTCAAGTGTGTGTGTGCATGTGTGTTTGTGCACTTGCTTGACATTACAGAGAGCCTTTTATACCAGCATGTGGGACACTGTTATTATGAAATTCTCCTGACCAGAGACTGCTGATGCCATCAGCTATAAAGTATTGTCTAAGACACTCAAAGTCAGACATGAGCTGTGGCACTTGCCTTAAATAGAGTTCTGTAGATTGTGTACTTAGGTATGGAATTCTGTTCACAATGCAGTCAACTGGTGTGTGTGTGTGTGTGTGTGTGTGTGTGTGTGTGTGTGTGTACTTGCTTGACATTACAGACAGCCTTTTACACCAACATGTGGGACACATTACCATACTTTCCTCCCAGGACACTGCTGATGTCATCAGCTATAAAGTGTTGTCTGAGACACTCCAAGTCAGACTTAAGCTGTGGCACTTGCCTTAAATACAGAGTTTTCTAGTCTGTGTACTTAGGTAAGAGTTCTGTTCTCATTGCAGTCACCTGGTGTGTGTGTGTGTGTGTGTGTGTGTGTGTGTGTGTGTGTGTACTTGCTTGACATTATATAGAGCATTTTACACCAGCATGTGGGACATTGTTATTACCATATTCTCCTCACCAGATACTGCTGATATCAACTATATCTGATTTGTGGATGTGCACTATTCCCACCAAGGCCAGGTCACAGACTGGCCTGGAGGCCAGAAAGAAGTCACCTCATCCTATATGATACAGATTACACTGACATGGCTTTCAGTCTATCAACATACATCTTGGCATGGTTTGTATGCACTGTGTGTACTTGGTGAGTAACCCATGTGGTCTCTTCAGCTGCTGCATGTGTCTGGTGAGGTTCATGCGAAAGAGCATTACATTCTATATCAGTGTTCTGATGATGTTTGAGTACAGTGCTGTAATATAATCCTGAGATCTAAATATGATGGTGAAACATATGATGTGCATAAAATATGCTTTCAAAACCAGTGTGGACACTTGGTGGTGAAAGTTCAGGTGCTATGTACATGTGTTTCCAGTGCTTGCATCACTGGGTTTCAAGATAGTAGGCCTGTCAATGCTGTAATTAGCAAGGAATTCCACTTTGCAGAAGGACAAACTAAAGACACATATTTGCTTTTATTTGTAGACCGTGCAGCTTTGTCACCAATCATCTGTCTAGGTTAGCTCCTCCTGTAATATGTTATTATCATAGGTGGACTCAATTATTGCACCCAGTACGAAAGAATCATCAAACATGGTAAGCCAAGAGCCGTATAGTTTAGCCTGAACTGGCCAGAAATAGATTTCAAACAGTAATCGCCCAAGCGCAGATCCCTGGAGTACACATGATAACAGTTCTACTGGTACAGGTTGATGTACCAACTTTCACAGTATGTGTTCTGTCAGTGAGACAACTGGTTACCCATCTAGTGATGTATGGGTTAATCCCCAGCTGGGAGAGTTTCTCAATGATACCTGCATGCAGGATTGTGTCCAAACCCTAGGCCAGATCAGGATTGGCAGTATGCACTGCCTTACCTTCTTCTAGGTCTATCACACAGAATCAATGGGCTGTGACAAATCACAGATTGCTTATCATGTGACTCAGCACATACACCTTCCTGACATGGTTGAATACACACTTCAACACACCCTCCACACAGACAATGTTCCTATAGAAGGGTGTACATCAACATGCATCCATCTGAGTTGGGGGGGGGGGACAATACCCAATGCATGCATGTATAGACACATCCTGACTCTCCTCATCTGTGAGGTAGACCAACATGTCATCATGGGCCTTTTCTAAATGGATGCTAGTAATTTCCTGGCTGTGTGCAACAGACCTGTGTGAGTTAATGCTACATCATGTCTGTTACATCTGGTAGATGTCCTCAAAGAGATCTTAGAAAGCATGCAAGATAAGAACACTATCATCCTTTTGAAATTGACAAGCTCAAGGCATTTGTCACAAATCTGCAATGAGGTACTTGATCAGCACTATCACATGTGGCCATAAACACCGATATCACCATGAGGGGAGACCACTGTATCACATACATGGCATCTAAATATGTTGAAATATGTGAAGTGACCTACATCTCAGGTCCAGTGATGAGGTCCATACATCAGGGCTGTCTGCTAGGCCCTTTCCTGTCCATCACTTAAGTCACAGACATCATAAATGACATATACATCCTGTGCCCAAACAGCTGTCTGAAGGACTACAGAATGTGGGCAATCATTGACTCCAGCTGTGATATTAGTATAACACAAACAGTATCAACACACACTAAATATTACTGCCACAGCCATGACAACACCTGCAATGACGCAAAAACACAGGGGGATTTGTTATGTCAGGAAAACAAACAACCCAAGTATAATGCAGACATTACACCCTATAATCAGACCATTAGGTATGTGACCTGGGTCCTGGGTTAGATGGTATGTGGAACGTCTACCAGCATGTGGCCACAGTGCTGACTACTCCCTTGTATGTGAAGGACATCCACATCACAGGCAATAATACCTTCATAGCTCACAGCTTTCACCACACCAATAACTGAGTACAATGCACCCTTCTTCATGTACCTCCCTACATATCTTCAAATGATGTGTAACTGAAGAGTACCACCTTTGCAACAGTGAACTGTCACACATCTTACTGGCCATACCTAGGTATTCTTTTTGTGCCATAAACATTACTGTCTGATGGTGCGGAACTCCATCAAGTTGTTACACCAGATGCATGTGTGATACCTGTTCTGATGATACACAGAGTACATACATAGCTGTTTGACAACATTAATGGCATGGGTACATTTGTGACAGTGTGGACTATTCTCTCTCTCTCTCTCTCTATATATATATATATATATATATATATCTGCCATGCACATAATGGCATGGGTACATTTGTGACAGTGTGGATTATTCTATATATATATATATATATATATATATATATATATATATATATATATATATATATATGCCATGCACACCAGTCAACTACCCTGTATTGATCATGTCACATACAGGTATAGCAGTGTCCCTCCTAACACCTCCAGCAGATGTTACAGTATCAGGACAGTGTGTGTGATTACCTTCATAGAGGGCAGACATGTCATAATAGTTGTACAAGTGTGTTTGTGCAGAACCATATCTGATCACTCAATCCTAATTTATTTATTTTACTTATTGACATTTGTTAACTGGATTAGTCCAGCTGGGCTAGTAGCCCAATTTCAGTGGAGACCTGAGGAGAAAAAAAGAAGTTATGTTTTACCATAACGTTCCATCTGTATTGTTGATCCTCGTTCAGTCATTACGCATGAGTATCGGTTCCGACCTCGGAACTGAGCCAGCCATTTCCCAAGCTCACGTCAGCTTCAAACTCTCGAGCTAAACTCTTATCCATAATCCCCCTCTCCCTGTTACCTCAGATTGAGTTTGCAAGTCACAAGAAGGTAGAGTCTACCTCTGGTCAAATAACCTAAGAGAACCGGATGGTGAGATCCACTAGACACCATAGGAGGGGGAAGGAGGGAGGGTCGTAATGACTGAACGAGGATCAACAATACAGATGGAACGTTATGGTAAGACATAACTTCTTTATCTGATATTTTTAATGCTCGTTCATTCCTTACACATGGGACAGAGTCCCCAGCTACCTCTATTCCTGGGAGGCTCTCATGGAAGGACATTCCTGTGCACCATAGAACCTAAAGATGCTCTTCCCCTGGAGGCCAAATCCAATTTGTAATGATTGATGAAGGTATGAGGCGTAGCCCAAGTTGCAGCTGCACAGATGCCATGTAATGAAGCTCTGGCATGGAAGGCAGCAGAAGTTGCCACCGACCTTGTTGAATGAGCTTTCATGGTAGTAGGCAACGAGACATTACGTTGAGTATAAATGAAGGTCACACAGTCCTTCAGCCATCTGCTAATGTGACCTTAGCAACAGCAGATCCTAATCTAGGTCCGGAAAAAAGCCAAAAATAACTGGTCAGATTTACGAAAGGACCTAGTCCTGTTTAAGTAAAAATGGATTTGCCTGTGGATATCTAGGGTATGTAGGCAATACTCTCCTCTGTTTGAATGATTGGGAAATAAAACAGGCAATTCAATGGTTTGATTAATGGACATTTCAGAGATCACTTTTGGCAGAAAAGATGGATCAGTTCTCAGAGACACTCTATCTCTATGAAAAATCAAGTATGGACTCGATACATAAAGCTTGAAGCTCAGAAATAAGTCTGGCAGAAGTAATGGTGAACAAAAGCAAGGTTATCCATGACAAATGCTTGAGGTCACAAGAAGAGGCTGGTTTGAAGGGTGGCATTGTCGAAGCTTGTAGAACTAATGATAAATCCCATGGTTTAATAGGTTCTCTAAAAGGTGGCTTCAGATGATTCACACCTTTTATGAAGGTCTTGTACAATTTGTGGGACATAAGAGAGGAATCTTGGACACTCTCATGGAAATTAGAAATTGCAGCCAAATTAACTCTAATGGTAGAGGTCGATAGACCCGAATGGAAAAGGTCGGCCAGATAGTCTAGTATTATCAACACTGGTGCTGAGAAGGGATCTACTTGTTTATCTTTCAGCCAACAGGTAAATCTTTTCCACTTATGACTTAAGACTTATGAAATGCAATGAGAATGTCATGTACTGGTAAAGAAAGATCATTCTGCCTGGCAATCAAGGGTATTGCAGTAGCCAAGCTGTGAGCTTCAGGCTGTTCAAGGTGGGATGAATCAGGTTCTGTGGATGTGAGATCAACTCTGGGGTTGGATGGAGAATCCATGGTTGATCTAGTAGGTGAGGCCAAAGGAAGGGGAACCAAATCTGTCAAGGCCAATATGGTGCTATGAGGATCACCTTGCTCTTCAACCAACTGGCTTTCTTCAGAAACTGGGGAATGAGGGGAAAGGGTGGGAATGCATAAAGAAGGCCCGAGGGCCAATCGTGGACTAGAGCATCCCTGGGTGACTGTCCCGGAGGGGGAATCAGGGGCGAAGTAGTTGCTGCATTTGTAGTTGGTCGAGGATGCAAAAAGGTTGCAGCAAGGACGGCCACAGCGGTGGAAGATCTCCGCTGCTATCAAGGGATTCAGGTACCACTCGTGAGGTTGAAGAATGCACCTGCTGAGTCTGTCTGCTATCATGTTGGAACTCCCAGGAATGTGCGTTGCTAGAAGAAAACGGTTGGTAGCCATCGCCCACTGCCATATCCTCATGGCCTCTCGACAAAGGGGGTAAGATTTGGTTCCACCTTGCTTGTTGATATACCAGACCACCGCCATGTTGTCTGATTGAATCGCAATTGTCCCAGACGGCAGAAGGGGATGGAATGCTTGCAACGCTAGAAGTACCGCCCTCAGCTCTAGAACATTTATATGCAGATGGGCCTCCAGTTCAGACTAAGTGCCTTGGACTGTCTGTCCCTGACACAGCCCCCCCACCCCATCAGGTAGCCGTGCATGGTCACTGTGGCCTTGGGTTGCTGGGGGGAGAAGGAGCGAGATCATTGTAACAGAATGTGTGTCATCCACCAATTTAAATCTTGTTTGCATCTGTGGGTTACTCGAATGATGGCTGAAAGAGAATGCTGAAAAAGATACCATTGGGTGAGCAGTAGCCATTGTAGAAGCCTCATGTGAAACTTGGCCAGGGGGACAATGGTGATGGAGGCTGCCATGGAACCCAACAGCTGTAGAACTGAGTGAGCTGTGGATTTCTCCCTTGAAAGGATTGGAATCAGTTGTTGCTTTATCCTTATAATTCTGTGCTCTGAAATGGCAGCTCTGCAATTCTTTGTGTCCAAGATAACCCCTATGAATTCTGTTGATTGAGATGGGGTGAGATTGGATTTTTGCCAGTTTATGGTTATGCCTAGCCTTTGTGCAGTGAGGACAGAGTATGCCAGGGCTTCATACAGTAGATGTCTGGTGGGGGCGTAAATGAGCCAGTCGTCTAGGTATGGAAACACCTGGAACCCTTGAAGTCGCAAGTGAGCTGTGATGACTGCCATGCCACTTTGTGAACACTCTGGGGGCTGTAGAGAGTCCAAGGGGCAGTACTCTGAACTGGTAGTGACTGGCTCCTGCACGGAAGTGCAGAAATGTACTTGATGGCCTGTCCACTTTTATGTGGTAGTCGCATCTTGAAGATCTATCAAGCACATCCAATCGTCTTTTTCCAAAAGCGGGGGGATAGACTGTATTGTGACCATCCAGAATATTTGTACTCTCACAAACTTGTTCAGTACACTGAGATCCAAAATTGGTCTCCAGTCCCCTGTTTTCTTTGGCACTAACAATAGTCTTGAGTAGAATCCAGATCCTATCTGGTCTGGAGGGACTATTTGGATGACTCTCTTTCTTAGCAGCTTTTCTATCTCTAGTGCTGCTTCTTCCCTTTGACTGGGTGGAACGTCGGGAAGGTTTTTTGAAGGGACAGGAGAAATATCGAAGGGAATATGATAACCTCTGGTTAAAATCCTTTATACCCAAGAATCGGTGGTGATGGTTAGCCAGGCAGAAGGGTACAATGAGAAATGACCCCCAACCACCTCCAGAGGAAAGGACTTGGGCCGCTCTTCAGGAGCATTTGTAGGGTTGGCCAGGGAAAGAGTCCCTGGAACTCTGGTTACGCAGACCCCCTCTGCCCCGAATGGAGCGTCTTCCCTGTAAGTTTCCCCCTATGCCTCTAGGGGAGAACTTGGCCTGTGTGTCACGGAAAGGTCCCTGAAATTTCTTGAACCATATCTTCCCACTCTTTTGGTTTTGGGAGAAAGCATGTTGGGGGAAGAATAACGGACACCTACGGCAGAAAGTGTCTTACCGTCCTGTTCACATCTGGCCAGTGTGCTTTTAACTTTGGGTCCAAACAATGAAGAGGCCTCAATGGGAGCGTTAAGAAAGGAAGCCTTAAAGGGTTCCGCAAAATTGCACAAGTGCATCAAGGCATGTCGTCTCAAGACCGCAGCTGAACCCGCTGCTCTAGCTGCTCCTTCTGAAGCGTGAGATATCAGTCGCATAAAGGAGTTACATATTGTCTCAATGGTGTCCAGCTGAGAGGCCACTTTGTCACGGACCTCATCAGACACATCACCAGCCAAGGTTTCAGAGAGCTCAGGAATCAGATCCCTTTGAAGCCTGGTAAAGTGTGCCATATAATTCAGGGACCTGACAGTAAAGGTCGCTGATGCAAAGGTGCACTTCCCTATCCTGTTCAGGGCCCGGAACTCTTTGTTAGGCAGATGGACAGTCTGGCTTTCTTCTGCCAGATCCTTTTTTGTTGTGGCCGTCACCACCAAAGCATCCATGGGAAGACCTTTTGACCAATGGGGATTTGTAGCAGGAGAGGAAAAATCTTATCTGGCCTTCGGGGAATAGCTTCAACGGTGTCAGGAGCCTTCCAAGCACACTGCACGATAAGCCGGACAAGTTCATCGGCAGGTGGAGTAACCCAGTAGGTAGGGGGCTGGGCGTGACAGGCCTGCAGGAACCCAGATTCCTCAGAGGTCTGATTAGAGGGCTGCCAGTAACCTCTCTGTTTCAGGATTTCGAGGATATCACCAAAGGATACCTCAGAGGGTGACCGGGGGGATCCTTCCCCCTCATCAAAATCTGTGTCTTCAGTGAGGGACTCCTCTGTGGAGTCCATGTGCTTCCTCTTACACAAACGTTTCCGGTGGACTTCCTCAGCGGGAGAAGCTGTAGAAGATAGCGGAAAGGGGGTTTGCTGTGGGAATATGTCCTAAGGCCCTTGCACCCGGTGTCTGCTCGGTGTGACTTGTGAAACCAGTGTACCAGAGGAGGGCGGAGGGATAGACAGTCCAGTATCACCAGCAGCAGTGAAAGCCTTCTCCATTAGTTGAAAGGCTGGTCCAACTGAAGAGGAGTGAATGTCCAGGACATGGGTCACCCCTCCCCTAAGTGGCTCAGCCTGCCGACCCGGAGTCCTGGGATGGCTGTGGAGCAGCAAATTATGCATGTCACAATTGACATCCTGGGTCATAGCAAAACTTTCCTGCCACGAAGGCAACTGCAGTTCCTTAGTGAGATCCATAAAGGGAACCGCAGAAGGGGAAGACTGTGCTATATCCATGGACTTCAAAGGCAATGAAGGAGGATAATAAGAAGGGGTCTTTGGAGATGGGTGATCACCTCCCAAGGAAGGATAGTTCCTGGGGGGTGGGAAACCTCTGGTCAAGAGCACCTGATCCACAAGACCCAATACACCATGTTCGGAAAGGTTTCTAGTGGACCTCACAGAGACTGAGGGAGAAACAGGCCTGTCCACAGAAGAGGCAAACTCGGTGCCCATCTCACCAGTCCGCACCATGAACAACAGTACAGAGAGAGACTGGACTATGGGTGTCTGCATCGAAGAAGTCATCGGTGCCGAGGTCACGGGCTGCACTGACACAGGGATCAGTGTCGAAGTGGTTGTCGGTACCAAAGCTGGAAATGACAAAACTGGAGTCAACAAAAAAGGCGTTGGATCCAAGTAAGATGTCGGAGCCGACATGGTCAGGGTCTGCGCCGACTGAGTGGTCGGTACTGATACATTGGTAATAGTTTGAACCAAGGAGCTCCTCGGTGCTGATATAGAGAAGGTTGCAGGAGAAGACGGAGCTGAGATCACTAATGGAGCCGAAGGCCTCGGTGCTGAAGGTCTAGGCACCGAAAGCTCTGGGGCTGACTGAGTGAGCTCCAGAGCTGAAACTTTAGCCTTTTTAGGTTTTGGTCGGCGGGAGTCCCCAGCCAGGGACGAAGGCAAAGATTTAGCCTTGGTAGGAACATCCAAGATTTTCTTATGGACTCTAGGAGGGGTTCAGGCGTCTGACCCAGAAATAGCCTCTGAAAAGGGAGATTTAAGAAGCCTCTTCAGCAACAACTTGTTTTTCCTTTCCAACAAAGTTCTATTTGAAAAATTTTCACAGATAGTACAGGGCGGGTCAAGAGATAAGTGGGACGCCCCCAAACAATAAATGCACAAAGTGTGTGCATCAGATGTAGGTAGTTTGTGTCCACAAACAGAACACCGTTTAAACCCCGGACTACCTTTCTTATCTGCCATGATAGTAAACGTAGACAGTAGAAAAGGGTACCAGCAATGGTACAAAGAATACCCGAAGGTATGAAAAAAAGGAAGATTACCAATGATGGTAAGGGGAGAAATACCTCACGGTAAAAAAGTAGAGAAAAAAGAAGAAAACTCAAGAAAATATGGTCACTAGATGCGATAGGGTAAGAGACAATGAAAAAAAAACTTTTCTGACAGAAAAGGTACAATAAAGGACTATTTGACAATAAATAACTATACTTAGCTCAAGAGAAGCAGCTTGACACGACCGAATGGCAAAGCGGCAAACTAAATCTGAGGTAACAGGGAGAGGGGGATTATGGGTAAGAGTCTAGCTCGAGAGTTTGAAGCTGAGGCGAGCCTGGAAAATGGCCGGCTCGGTTCAAAGGTCGGAACCGATACCCATACGTAATGAATGAACGAGGATTAACAATATCAGATGCTCCAGTTACAAAAACAATTTACAGTATAATAAAAATTCACACTCCACGATAATACAATTACCAATACAGGTAAAAAGATAAAAGTAGAGAGAAACATACAGAATAAAAATAAACAAGTAAAATTGCACATAAATAGCAAAGGCAGCAGCAAAATTTGAGCTGTCGGTATTTAGGGGTTGCAATTACTGGATAAATACCAGAAGGTTACAAAGTGAAAAAGATTGATACTAGTACAAATACACATATGATGGGAATGAAATACAAAAGTGAGGAGGAGTTAGGTAGGGTCCTGACAGGGGCATGTTTTGTTGTTAAGCAGATAAAGTTTGAGCTCATTTTTTAAAGTGTAATGGGTGGGTAATGGAGTGTATGTGTTAAGGATGTTTATTTCAAGTTTGGGCCACGGAACATTTATAGAGTAGTTTTCTTTGGTTTGTAGATATCCAGGAGTTGTTGGTTTGAGGTGTGGAGGGTCCTAGAGAGGGTGTAGGTGGATACCAAGAAGGAGAGAGCTGGGCAGGAAGATGGTTTGTATAGTACAGAGTGTATTATTTGAAACACTGATAGAAGGAGTTGTTGGGGGGAGTTCAAGCCACTGGAGGGAGCTGAGTGCAAGGCAATGGTGTGAGTTGTAAGGGGAGCTGGTGATAAATCTTGCTATTTTGTGGTATGTTTGTTGGAGTATGGACATGGTTGTGGACTGAATGTTAGGACAGGGGCAGCATACAGAAGGGGGTGGAGAAGAAGTGCCTATGCCAGGGAGAGGCCAGTATTGGAAGTTAGAAAATTTCTGTTACGATAAAGCAGGCCTAGTTTCTGGGGAGTTGTTTTATACAATGGAGTATATGTAGGTTAAATTTGAGTTCATCATCAATGAAGGCACCTAGAAGCTTTGTGTGGGGTTCAGGTTGCATGATGGTGTTATTAGAGGATGTGATAACAAAGATGGACTTATGATGGGACAGCGAGTATGGGAGAAAGAGCAGGAGTTTGATAATCTTCTCATCCTAAACCCAAAGAAAACCAGACAGCCACTTTTCAATGGATAGAAAGGTGCCCTGCATTTGGGTATGGAGTTCAGAGATATTACTAGAGGTGGAGATGAGAGTCAAATTGTCAGCGTATTGGATAAGGGACAATTGCTTGCAGAACGTATATAGTTCATTAGTAAAAATATTAAACAGAAGAGGGCCAGGATAGAACTCTGTGGAACACCTGCTGTGACTGGAATGAAGGGAGAGCAGGCTGAGAACCATCTGACAGATTGTAGCCTACCGGAGAGGTTGCTGGAGAACCAGGATAGGGAGGCAGGCGATAGGTTGAGCTTGGATAGGTTAAATAGCAGTAGAGGGTGGGAGACTGTATCAAAAGCTTTGGAGAGGTCAAGGAAAAGGCAGGATATGAGATGGTTATTGTCACGGGTCTCAGCGATAGTATGAGTAAATGAAAGGAGGGTAGTAGCTGTGCTATGGCTTGGCTGAAAACCATGTTGAGTGACAGTAAGGAGTTTTTTTTGGAGGAAATAGTTGAGAAGCTGTTAGTGAATGCATTTTTTGAGTATCTTGGATAGAGGGGATAGGATGGCGAGGGGTCAGTTGAGTTTCTCCCTTTGTGCAGGGGGGATGGTGAAGAAGGATTTCCAGATGAAAGGGACAGTTGCTTCTTGAATCGATCTGTTGATTAGTATGGACACAGGATAGGTTATAGATTCAGCAGCTAGTTTGAGCAAGGAAGGAGGAAGATTATCTGTGGAGAGAGAGCAGGGTTTAAGTTTCAGAAGAAGAGATTTAATGTGGGAAGTCGGAACAGGCTGAAAGGAGAACAGGTTTGTGTTGGGTGGGTTAGAAAGTTTGGGGGGAAGTTGTGTTGGAGCTGGAGGGTGTGAGTTTTGAATTGTCAATGAGGTGCTTATTGAGGAGGGTAGCAGTTTCTAAAGGAGGTTTATTTGGGAAAGGGGAGGGGATGGAAGGGCAGCCTGGAGAAAGAATTTTGTTTTGAGTAGACCCAAACTTACAAGGGCTGGATATGCTACTGATTTGGGGAGTAGGATGTTTTTGTCCTTATTGATTTGTTTCTTGGCAAGATTCCACAGTTCTCTGAAATGTTGTAGTAGGGGTAGTTCTTTTGTTTTGACCCAGGCTTTTCAGGCACCATCTCTTTTATGCATTATAGATCTAGTATCCTTAGAAAGCCAGGGGACATAGTTAGATTTGATTCTAATTCTCCTAGAGTGGGCAAGGGAGTTCAGGGTGTCCAAGAAGATGCTGTTAAATTTACTCACTGTGTCATTGAGAGGGATCTGCCTGAGGATGGACTAGTCAATACTAGACAGTATGGAGTTGAATTGGGAGATATTAAAGTTAGAGAGTTTATGACAGTCTCTCTAAAGGTGTGATTTGGGTAGTTAAGTAGAGTGTCTTAGAATGGAGATAGGAAGATGGTCACTTAAGGAGTCTGGTAGAGTAGATGGATTATGGTAGAGGTTAGGGGAGTTAGTGAGGATCCAATCAATAGTGGAGCTGGAGGAACAGGTTTGTGCAGGTGGGTGGGGGAGGTTATCAGCTGATGGAATCCCTGTAAGTTTATGCTAAATTGTGGAGAGTCAGTAGTAAGATTGGACCAGTCAATGTTAACATCACCAAGGATGAGTGTTTTGTAGTGAATGTTGTGGGAAAACCAGGATAGGATATTTTCCAGGGCTGGGATATTATTTCCAGGGAGGATATAAATGGAAGCGGTTGCAAATTTCTTGTGTGAGTTAAGGTGGTAGTTTAGGATGATTACTTCAGCTGGCTGGAAGTCAGGGGTATGGAGGGTGATGGGTGAGAGGTTTAGACTGTCAGAGTATGGGGATGGCAACACCACCTCCTCTTATGTGGAGTCTATCAGAGCAGTAAATATTATAGCCTGTTGGGAGTATTTTGTTATTTGAAATGTGATGCTTTAGCCACATTTTCAATAAGGTTAGAATATGAGAGGAGGTATAGGCTATCCAGAAGCATAGCTCAGTGATTTTGTTAGTGATACTTTGTATATTTAGTGAATAGATGGGACGGTGTTTGTATAAAGAAGTGGGTTGACTGGGGGATGAGGCTGACATGAGCTATGAGGTGAGGATGAGGTAGAGGGAGGGTTGTGGGTTGTGTGGCTGAGGGGTTGGGGAGGTGGGGCCAGGGTTGGGGTGGATGTCGTCAGTGAGGAGTATATTGCTAATGGAAAATATATTTGGAGTTAGCAGTAGGAGTAGGTTGTAAGATTTAGTTTTGGATTTACAGGAGAGGGGACAGATCTGTATTATAGTAAGTTTATGAAGACAAGTAGTAGAGAAGTTGGAGAGATATTTAAGGTGTTAGAGCTAGGAGGAGTTTCAAGGATGAATGAGGTAGGAGTGCATACATAGTGATGAGAAAGGTTAGTATGATAGGAGGTAAGAACATAAAGAGATATAACAGTAGGAAAAATAAAGAACAAGAACTGCATTTTAGAGTATGTAGGCAGGAGTTATGGAATGGGTAGAGGACGTCTACTTGGAAGTAGGAAGTGATGTAGTTTGATTGAGACTAGAGTAAAGGTGGGAGTGATTTTGGAAGGAGTTGGTTTTGTATGGGTGTTGAGACAAGAAGGGGAGGGATTGGAAAGGATAAAAGTAATTGAATTGGGGTGTGTGGGAATGGGGGTAGGATAGGAGAGCAAACTGAGCCTGAGCATAGTGAAGGCAAATGGAGCATGGCTACACCCATGCTTTTACCATATACATAACTTCATATCGCTCAACTGTCCAGATATTTGCAGAATGTCCAGAGTTTTGCCTACCTTTTGGTCTGTTCCTTACAAAATTTGTGGTTTTCTGCCATATAACTGGGATGATCTCAGGACTGGTCACTAAATTACATACATTTGAGTTTCTGACTTCAAATCTGTCAGAAAATGTATCTCAACTCAAACCTTGTTATTCTAGCACATTTCTAAGTTTAAAAGAGCAAATAAAAATCTGTCCCTATTTCTGGGTCATTGCCCCTCCCCATTCATTGTCCCCTCACCAATGTTGGTCTTTGCCCAGAATTCTTCCACTAAGAGGTTGAGAGCTATGATAACTATATGTTAAGCCCTGATGATCATTGTGGCATTCCACTCAAGCCCGCTAACCTACTGTGCTCTGATGTAAACAGGTTTGCTATCCATGTAGCTTTACACAGTTTCCTACTCTTATTTATGTTTAAATTCAGTGCGCAGCATGAATATATAATTACTGCTGTTGCTCACCTCACATCACCGCGCATACATGTAAACTCTGAGTTGAATTTCCATTCAATTTATTTACAATATAAATGATGTCCTTCCTAAAATCATACCATGCAGAAAGTACAGTTGTGTACACTTACCATAAATGTAGATGTTAGAGTGTATTCAGTGTTGCAGTCATTACATTTGGATTATCTGCTGGCAGGTTGCCCTCAGTCAGCCTGATTGACAAAGTCTTGGGTACTGCATCAGTTGCTGTCCCTTCTTCCATGACGTCAGGTCATCAGGGGTATAAAACATGCAGCCGACGCCATTACATCAGTTTTTCTTGCCCCAGATATCAGGTGCCCCCTACATGGGGAGCAAAATATATAAATAATTAAAAACACAAAAATATACCTCCAAACAAAAGCAAATAAACCAAAAAGGCTTTTAAGTATAGTAAAAGAAAGTAGAGGCATAGTAAGAGAAAAACAGGGGGTTGGAGGGAGGGTAACCAAGACTGCAACAGTGAATACACTTGAACATCTACAATTATGGTAAGTGTACACAACTGTACTATGTTCTTTGTGTTTCACTGTTGCAGTCATTACATTTGGGTATATTCTCAAAGCTAATGGTTGGAAGGATGAATTTATACAGCATTAGGACCGGCTATAAGGCCCTGCAAAACAGCAGTGGCAAAGCCAGCTCTGGATTTAGAGAAAACTGGTAAGTGATAATGCTTGGTGAAAGTATGAACTGAACTCCAGGTAGCAGCTTCTAGAATATCCCTGGTAGGAACACCTCTGAGAAAGGCTGTAGAAGTAGATGCAGCCCTGGTGGAATGGGATCTGATCCCTGGGGATAGGTTTTCCATGGTGCTTATAGCAGAAATGAATACAATGGCTTATCCATTTAGAAATGGTTTGCTTTGAAATAGCCTTTCTCACTGCCCCTGCAGCAAATGCTACCAGCAGTTGTTCAAATTTTCTTCGAGATTTAGTCCTGTCCAAGTAAAATCGAAGTTGTCGGTGTACATCCAATGAATGCAGAATCCGCTCCCCCTTGTTTTGTGGATTGGGAAAGAAAGTTGGCAAATGAATGGACTGAATAAGAGCCACACTGGATACCACCTTGGGCATGAAGGATGGACTGGTCCTGAGTGACACCCTGTCCGCATGAAAGATGATGAAAGGCTCCACTGCCATAAGGGCAGTTAATTCAGAAATCCTTCTAGCTGAAGTGATTGCTAAAAGGAAGGCTATTTTCCAGGAAATACATTTTAAGTCTGCAGTAGCAGCTGGCTCGAAAGGAGGTAGAGTGAGTTTCTCCAATACAAAGTTAAGGTCCCAGGCAGGTGTTGGAGCTCTCCTGGGACATCTCAAGTTTTTGGCCCCTCTGAGATACTGCTTTAGCAGAGGATGAGAGAAGAGGGGGGGGGGGTTCTGTGTTGTAATGAGCTGAAATGGCTGAGGCACGGATTTTTATAGAAGAAAAAGACAGGCCCTTGTGAAGCATCTCAGTTAAGTATTGCAAAATCTGAGGTAAATTGGGCACTGCTGTGCTCATCCCTTGAGATTGATTCCAGGCACAGAATCTTTTCCATTTGTCAGCATAAGACTTTCTAGTACTAGGTCTTCTCGCCTCCAAAATGACATCCATCACAGGTTTGCTGAGGGATGCTAAGGGGGAATTTAAATGATTAGCCAGGCTGCAAGATTCAATGTTTGGAGCTGAGGGTGCAGAATTTGGTTCTCCTGCTGAGACAGTAAGGAAGGTGTCTGAGGCAGGTGCCATGGAGAAATTTGTGACAGACTGCGTAGGAGTGGGTACCAGTGTTGGCGAGGTCAGTCTGGAGCAATCAAAATTATTTTTGTCCTGTTTGACTTTTAGTAGAATGTTGGAGAGCAGAGGCAGGGGGGAAAGGCATAGACTGATAGGTTTTTCCAGCTGAAGGACAGAGCATCCACTTTCCAGGCTTTTTTGGGAGGAGTTCTTGTGCAACATTTGTCCAACTGGTAGTTCTGGGGTGAGGCAAAAAGATCTATATCTGGGCTCCCCCATTTGCATGTCAACATGTTGAAAATCCGTGGTTCCAGTTTCCATTCGTGTGGGTCCATGAGATTTCTGCTTAGCTCATCTGCCACAATATTCAGCTTTCCTGGCAGGAATTGAGCTTGTAGTTGTACTTGATAGCTCAAGGCCGTGTTCCACAATGCCATGGCTAGTCTGCAGAGGGGGTAGGAATGTGTACCCCCCTGCTTGTTTATGTACCACATAACCGTGGTGTTGTCCGTCTTTACCATTAGTTGTGCTGGATGAAGGTAGTCCTTGAAGGCTGTCAGTGCATTCTGTACAGCTAGCATTTCTTTTTGATTGATATGAAGGTGCATTTGATTTGAGCTCGATTTGCCCAGAATGCACTTCCCTGCCAGATGAGCCCCCATGCATAGTCTGATGTGTCTGTAGTTAGGATTTGGGCGGCAGGGGGTGGTGTGAATGGCAGTCCCTTGTTTTGGTAGCAGGCCTCTGCCCACCATAGGAACTCTAGTTGCAGTCAAGGTATGACAGGAATCATTGTCTCCAGGCTGTGACAATGTTGACTCCATAAACTTTTTAAGTACCACTGAAGTTTCTTCATATGCAGTCTTGCATATGGAATTAGAAGAATGTAGCAGGCCATGAACCCCAAGGCTTTCAGTATTTGTCTTGCAGACAGCAGGGTTTTTGTGGCCACCTGTTGGAAGAAAGTCACCAAATACATTTGCTTTTCTGGCGTAAGGAAAGCCATCTGGACAGTTGTATTCAAGCTTGCACCCAGGAAAGTAATTTTTTGTGAGTGCACCAGTTGTGATTTATTTTCGTTTATGGTGCACCCTAGACAAGTTAGAACCCTTTTTACAAATGCCAGATGTTTTAGAAGAATGGCCTGGTTTTCTGCCTGAATTAGACAATCATCCAGGTATGGATATATTTGAATATTTCTTTGCCTGCAAAATGCAATTACTGGAGCCAGGCACTTTGTAAATACCCTAGACACAGTAGATAATCCAAAGGGCAGTGCAGAGAACTGATAATGCAAGTAGCCTGCTTTGAAGTGTAGGTATCTTCTGCAAGATTCCCCGATTGGGATATGCAGGTAAGCCTCTTTTAAATCTAGACTTGCCAACCGGGCATATTTGCCTAGCACAGGAAATAACTGGTGAAGAGTCAGCATCTTGAAATTTAGAATGTCCAGAAAGGTGTTTAGAGTAGACAGGTCCAAAATTGGATGCCATGATTTGTCTTTTCTGGGTACCAGGAAAAGTTTGGAACAGACACCTTGTCCCTTTTCCTCTTCTGGTACTAGTTGAATTGCCCCCATGTTTAGGAGGGAAAGTACTTGTTTCTGAGCCTCTGCCCACTGATTTGGGGGCAGGTCTGGCCATCCGTTTGGAATTGGCAACGTGTGGAAATGAAATCTGTATACCTGGGACACTATATTTAAAACCCATTTGTCCTAGGTTATAAGTTGCCAGTTTTTTGCATGAAGAGCCAGTTTTCCCCCCAAAGGGGCGGCTAAGAGGTAAGTGCTTGGTAATTTTAAAGGAAAGTAATTGAGACTGTTTACCATAGGGAGGTGCCTTGTTATTGCCAGATGTGGAAGTGAAGGCACCCCATTGCTTAGTTCTGAAAGTCCCTTGGGACTGAAACCTGGTGCTTTTGGAATGTCTGGGTTTAGCTTCAGTGGCTCTGGAAGGAACTGGAAAGGACCAGATCTGAGTAGGCCAGAGCCTACTAAATCTTGGAGGTTGACTTGTAAGAAATTTTTCACAGTTTGCATAGATTTAGCTTTATCTTCCATCTTTTTTAGAAATTCTTCAGCCTTATTGCCAAACAGACAGTCCTGCTGCAAAGGAGCATCCAACAGTTTTGCTTTAACATGATCAAGCAGAAATTGCTTCTTAAGCCAAGCATGCCTTCTAAGCACAGAGCAAGTAACAGCAGCCCTGCAAGAGGCCTCAAAAAGAATCAAAAAGTACAGTTTTGTACCTACCATAAATGTAGATGTTCGAGTGCTAATACAGCTGCAGTAATCACATATGGGTTCTCTGCCATCAGGCGGGTCCTCGGTCAGCCGAATTCCAAAGTCTTGGTCCGGTGTCGGTTGTTGTCGCTTTCTCTCCTGACATCAGTGCGACAGGGGTATATAAGACACAGCCGACACCATATTCCTCAGTCTTTTTTGCCCCAGATGTCAGGTGCCCCCAGAAGGAAGGCAATACATAAATTATATATATATATATATATATATATATATATATATATTCAAGCAATGCAATGTAATCAAAAAACAGTAGTTGCAAGCAAATACACCATAGGAGGATAACCCAAATTAGGTTGTATGAGGAGGTGTTAGCCACTAGTCCTTTACCAAGAGGGGAAGGAGGGAGGGAAACCTGTACTGCAGCTGTATTAGCACTCGAACATCTACATTTATGGTAGGTACAAAACTGTACTATGTTCATCGTGCATACAGCTGCAGTAATCACATATGGGTAGAATCCCAAAGCTATGCACAGGGTGGTAGGCACTAGGTGGAACTGGGATGAGCCAGAATGCCCTGCAACACAGCAGTGGCAAAGCCAGCTCTAGTTTTGGAATATAAGGGCAGGTGGTAGTGTTTTGTGAAGGTATGTACTGAACTCCAAGTGGCTGCCTCCAAAATATCTTTGGTAGGAACTCCTCTGAGGAAGGCTGTAGAGGTAGCAGTGGCCCTGGTGGAGTGGGGTCTGATGCCTGTAGGGACAGATTTCCCATGATAGGAGTAACAAAAACGTATGCAGTGGCCTATCCATTTTGAAATTGTCTGTTTTGAAATAGGCTTCCCTTGAGCTCCTACAGCATAGGACACAAAAAGTTGTTCTGATTTCCTGAAAGGCTTTGTTCTGTCCAAATAATAACGTAGCTGTCTATGGATGTCTAAGGAATGTAGCAGCCTTTCCCCTTTGTTTTGAGGATTGGGGTAAAAGGTAGGTAAGTGAATGGCTTGATTCAAAGCTACCCTGGAAACCACTTTAGGCATAAATGACGGGTTGGTTTAAAGGGAAACCCTGTCCTGATGGAAAATGAGAAAGGGCTGCACAGCCATGAGGGCTTGTAGTTCCGAAACCCTACGAGCTGAGGTAATGGCCAGAAGGAAAGCTGTTTTCCAGGACAAATATTGCAGATCTGTTGAGGCAGCTGGTTCAAATGGAGGCAATGTTAATTTTTCTAGAATGTAATTAAGATCTCAGGCTGGCACAGGTTGTTTCCTTGGTGGTCTTATATTTTTAGCCCCTCTGAGGAACTGTCTTAAAAGTGGGTGAGAGAATAACGGTGGATCCGTGTTGAATTCTGCAGAAATGGCTGAGGCATGGATTTTTATAGAGGAAAATGAAAGTCCACTGTTCAGCAGCTCAGCTAGATACTGTAATACCTGAGGCAAGTTCAGTTTCCTAGGGTCCTGGCCTTTTTTCTCATTCCAAGAGCAAAACTGTTTCCATTTTGCGGAATAAATCTTTCTAGTAGATGGCCTTCTGGCCTCCAGAATGACATCCTGCACCTCTTTGGGGAGCAGGGTCTGTTGTGGTGTTAAGGAATTTTCCATGCAGCAAGATTGAGTGTTTTCAGCTGACTGTGAAGAGTTTTGTAGCTGTGCTGAGTCAGCAGAAGAGGCATTAGAGGTAGAGGTCAGGGAGGAGTATGTGTTAGGCTCCTCAGGAGTGGGTACCAGTGCTGTCTTGGCCAGTCTGGAGCAATCAGTATCATCTTCGGTCTGTCTGCTCTTGCTTTCAAGAGCACCTTGGGCAGGAGGGGCAGAGGTGGGAAAGCGTACACTGTCCATGCTGTCCAACTGAATGAAAGAGCGTCCACTCTCCAGGCCTTTGGATGAAAGGTCCTTGAACAAAACTTTTCCAATTGATGATTCCTGTGGGAGGCGAAGAGATCTATGTCTGGCCTCCCCCACACTTGGATTATCTTTGTAAACACCTCAGGATGCAACTTCCATTAGTGTGGATCTGTCATATTTCTGCTTAGATTGTCTGCCAGCGTGTTTTCCAAACCTGGCAAGTACTGTGCTTGAAGTTCGATTTGCCATTCCAGAGCCAAGTTCCAAAGTTTCATGGCTAGTCTGCACAGGGGGTATGAATGTGTTCCTCCTTGTTTGTTTATGTACCACATTACTGTGGTGTTGTCTGTTCTTATCAATAATTGTCCTGGATGCAGGAGGTCCTTGAATGCTGCAATTGCATTTATCACTGCTAGCATTTCTTTTTGATTGATGTGAAGGTGCTTTTCCTTTTGGGACCATTTGCCCTGAATGCACCTGCCTGTCATCTGCGCCCCCCAGGCGTAATCTGAGGCGTCTGTTGTGATGACTTGATTTGCTTGAGGCTTGCAGAATGGGAGGCCTGTGTTTGTTTGGCATGCTTGGGCCCACCATAGAAATTCCTTTTGCAGGCATGGAATTATTGGGATTATTGTTTCCAAATTGTGACTGTGTTGAGACCATAGGTTTTTTAGGTACCATTGATGTTTTCTCATATGCAACTTTGCACATGGGATTAAAAGAATGCAAGATGCCATGAAGCCCAGAGCCTGCAGGATTTTAATTGCAGTAAGCCTGGTACAATTTGCTAGTATTTTGAAGTACTGAGTTAGTTGCCCCTGTTTTTCTGGCGTAAGATAGGCCATCTGGGTGTTTGTGTCCAAGTTGGCACCCAGGAAAGTTATTTTCTGAGATGGAGTTAGCCTGGATTTCTCTTTGTTGATTGTGTATCCCAGAGAATTTAGTAACCGTGTTGCATAAGCCAGATGTTCCAGAAGTGTGTGCTTGCTGTCCGCTTGGATCAGGCAGTCATCCAAATAAGGGTAAATTTGTATCCCTTGAAGTCTGCAGTAGGCAATTACTGATGCCAGGCATTTTGTGAATACTCTGGGCGCAGTAGATAAGCCAAAGGGCAATGCAGAGAATTGATAGTGGATTGAACCTGCAAGAAATCTGAGGTATCTTCTGCAGCTTTGTCTGATTGGGACATGCAGGTATGCCTCCTTAAGGTCCAATGTTACCAGCCAAAACTCCTTGCCCAGCATGGGAAGAAGCTGCTGTAATGTGAGCATCTTGAATTTTGGTACAAGTAGAAATGTATTTAGGATGGATAAGTCCAAAATGGGTCTCCAGTCGGTTCCTTTCCTTGGTACCAGAAATAGTCTGGAATAAAAACCTTGACCTTGTTCGTGAGTAGGTACCTCTTGAATAGCTTTCATGTCCATGAGTTTTGAAATTTGTATCTGTGCCTCTGCCCTTTGATTGTGTGGCAGATTTGGCATGCCTCTCATTTTTGGAAGAGTGTGAAAATGAAATCTGTAGCCTCTGGTTATAATGTCCAGGATCCATTTGTCTGTTGTGATAATATGCCAATTTCTTGTAAATAATGCCAGTTTTCCTCCCAAGGGAGCTGCCAGCTGAGACTTGCTTGGCATGAAAAGGAGGAAGTCATTGGGTTTGTTTCCTGTATTGTTGTGCACTGTCTTCGCCACCTCTTGGTGCTGGAGTTTGCCATTGTCTGCCTCTATATGATCCTTGAGATTGTCCTCTGCCCCTTGTGCGTCTGTATCTACCTCTTTGGGGCCTGTCTGTGGCTGGAAAGGACCAGTTTTTAGAAGGCCAATTTCTGCTAAAACGAGGTGGCTGTACCTGAAGAAAAGCCTTGACAGTTTGCATAGATTTAGCTTTTTCCTCCATTTTCCGTAGTATCTCCTCAGCATTAGTACCAAATAGTACATCCTTTTGTAAAGGAGCATCTAGTAGTTTAGCTTTAACATGATCAGGCAAGCTTTGTTCCCTAAGCCAGGCATGTCTACGGATGACTGATCCTGTAACAGCAGCTCTACTTGAGGCCTCTAAGGCATCATAGCCACATTGTAAGGTGTGTTTACCCACCTGTTCTGCACTATGCATCATATCCTGCAATTCCTTCAAATCTGGTTGTTCAGGTTGAGACATTTTATTTCTTAATTGTGATAACAGAAACTGTTGATATTTAAGCATATGGAACTGACAATTTAAGGCCCTCATGGCTAGGGTGGCCGAGGTGTATACCTTTTTTCCCCACCTTTCTAAGGATCTAGATTCTCTTTCGGAAGGCAGTGGATTCTTGGCAGTAGAGGCCTTCATGCCCTTGGGGCCTTGAGAAAAGGTTTCAGGGTCAGCATTATGGCTTTTGAAAAGAAACTGGTGAGAGTTAGGAACTCTGTAGTACCTATCAGGTTTGACAGGGGCAGGAGGCAGGGAATCTGGATTAATACAAGCCTCCGAGTAAACATCATCAAGTATGTCCAAGACAGGAGGTATGGCCAGAGGTCTGTGTTGAGGTAACAAAAGAAATTCCCTAAGCCTTTTCTTGGAATCAGAAAAGTCTTGGCCTTCCCAATGGAAGTGTTCCCTCAAGGTGTGCAAGGTTTCCCCAAAGGAAAAATCCTCTGGGGGAGATACAGAAGGAATGGACTGCTCTGCATCAGAATCTTCATAAGGGGAGTACGAGTGTTCCTCAGCATCAGAATGTTCTGAGAAAATGGAGCCCTGTTCAGAAGAAGGAGAATCTTCCTCCACTCTGGGTCTCTTGTCTGGAGGGGGTTGGGAACCCCTGATAAGAGTAATTAAATCCTCAGCCATTTTAAGCATCTGCTTTTTAGGCATGGGGCCTGGGGATGGGCCCTGTGCAACAGGCCTCTTGGGATGCATGGCAGATTTGGACTTAGTAAAGGCCTTAATGGAAAAGGAGGATGAGGGTCTAAAGACACCCTGGGTGGAAGTGGACCTGTCCACATTAGTAGGTTCAGCACTCACAGTGGTTTCGGTTGTAGTCTGAGTAAGGGCCGAGGTACCTGCAGTCTCAGTTACAGAAGACACTGCCAAGGAAGTGTCGTCGGTAGTCAGGGACTGCATAGGCGTCTCGCTGAGAACCGGACCACGTGTAGCTGGTTTTGGCGTGGTGTCGGTGGAGACCGCGGACCTCAAGTGTCGGTCCTTGTCCTTGCATTTTTTGGGCAAAACGGTAGTCGGAGTCTCCGACGACATTTTGTAATCAAAGGCTTTACTAAAATAATGTTGGGCGAACTCCGCCCGACGCTTAATAGTGCGTTTATTGAAAGTAGCACAAAAGCGACAGCCCGAGACGTCGTGGTCTGGGCCTAAACAAGGTAAGCAGAGGGAATGGAAATCCTTATGAGGTATTTGCTTCCCACAAGAAATACAATTGTTAACTTTGTCTGACATCAGTCTGACGCAAGAAAAGTTTCCCCAACGGGGTACTTAGCTTTAAAGAAGACTTCGGTTTCCAATTTTTCGTAAATTCAGGAGCTGGCCGACCGGCACTTGCGAACTGCTTCTGCTTCGGGCACCGCGCGGCAAAAAAGACTGAGGAATATGGGGTCGGCTGTGTCTTATATACCCCTGTCGCACTGACGTCAGGAGAGAAAGCGACAACAACCGACGCCGGACCAAGACTTTGGAATTCGGCCGACCGAATAAATCCTGTAAATCCTTATTTTCCACACAGTTAGAAATCAACATAATTTTCTGTTTAAGCAGTCCCATGATATGCTGTTGATATTTTAGCATATGGAATTGACAGTTTAAAGCCCTGATTGCCAAGGTTGCAGAAGTATAAACCTCTTTAACCCATCTATCCAGTGCCCTGGAGTCTCTATTAGAAGGGGTAGGATTTTTAGCAGTAGAAGCCTTAATGCCCTTAATGCCCTTGGGCCCCTGAGAAATGGTTTCAGGGTCCGCAACAGGATTTTTGAAAAGGAATTTGTGGGGGTCAGGAACCCTATAGTATCTGTCTGGTTTACAAGGGGCTGGAGGCAGGGAATCAGGGGCCATACTGGATTCTGAAAACACATCATCAACAATGTCTAGTACAGGAGGCATTGCCAAAGGCCTATGCTGAGGAAGAAGGAAATCCCTAAGCCTCTTTTTGGATTCAGAAAAATCCTGACTTTCCCAGTGGAAATGCTCCCTTAAGGTATGTAAAGTTTCCCCAAAAGAAAAATCCTCAGGGGGAGAAGCAGAAGGAATGGAATCCTTTGCATCAGAGTCCTCATAAGTAGGTATGGACAAATCCTGTTCATTAGAAGAGTCAGAAGACACAGAGTCCTGTTCAGAAGATTCATAGTCAAGTTCAGCCCTAGGCTTCTTAGAAGGGGGGTTAACTACCCCTGATTAGAGTACTTAAATCTTCAGCTATTTTGATCATTTGTTTTTTAGGCATAGGGGCCTGAACATGTGGCCTGGGCATCAGTTTTTTAGACATAGATCGAGATTTTGGCCTTAATATTGAAGGTGGTGTCGGTTTAATATGCAAGTCTGTAGGCCTGAATAGACCCTCAGAAGCCAGTGCCTGCACAGTGGCTCTGGACCCATCCAAGGTGGAGACATCCACGGGTTCCATAGGTGAAGCATCTCGCTCCATACCGGACTCCGAATGGGTCTCAGTAGAGGCCTGCGAATCAGAAGTAGTGGGTATCAGGGGCTGCAAAAGTGCCTCACTGAGTACCGGTGAACTGGCGACTGGCTTAGGAGAAGCGTCATCGGCAGTTTTGGACCTCAATGGCCTGTTTCTTTTTCTTTGCATTTTTTCGGTATTCTGGTGGTCGGATGGCTAACCGACGTCATTTTTGGATAATTAAACCGAAAACCAAAATATTTAGAAGCAAAAATGTTCCAACGATGGATAGTGCGCTGATTAAATAAAGCACAAAACCGACAGCAAGATACATCGGTCAGGGCCTAGGCAAGGAATACAGTACAAATGAAAATCCTTGAGGTATTTGCTTCCCACAAGTAATACAATTATTAACTTTTACTGACATCAGTAAGGAGCAAGAAAAAGTTTCCCCAATGGGGTACTTTGCTTTTAGTTGAAGACTTCGGTTCTGAAACTCGAAAATGAAAATTTCAGGAGTTGGCTGACTGGCACTTGCAAACTGCTTCTGCTTCGGGCACCGCATAGCAAGAAAGACTGCAACGTAATGGCGTCGGCTGCATGTTTTATACTCCTGACGACCTGACATCATGGAAGAAGGGACAGCAACCAACGCAGGACCCAAGACTTTGTTAATCAGGCCGACTGAGGGCAACCTGCCAGCAGATTACCCAAATGTAATGGCTGCAACAGTGAAACACGAAGAACATCAATTCATTGATGCTTTCTTCATCTGTCCATGCAGTAATGAGTCTATTAAACTTTTCAGATGATATCTGCATGCAAATAATTAATTGATTATATTACTATTAAAATAACAGCATCTCCAGTTTAAGCAAATAAAGGTAGAGCCAAAGGGTTCAAACGTATTTCTAAAATGTTTATTTATACATTCTGTTGCTTGCTAACTGGGCAGGTTGCTTGGACAAAAATATATTACCAATCACAACCTACCTCAGAGGCAAACAAAAAAAAACACAGTAATACATTCAGTGTAACAGTACAAAAGCTAGCAATGTTACAGATGGAATCCAGAAATGTAAATTAATCCTAAACATTAATAAACTGTACTTAGGAAATGTACACAATGAATACCGAACACACTCAATGCACAAATAAAATAAAATTTCAATAAAACAAATAGTGATACTACATAAAAATACTACTACCATGTAATTTAAAACATTGCAATGTTCTTATCAAGGCAGGCTAAAAGCACCATGGGCCACATTTGGAGCTCTTCCCAAAAACAAAAGACAAGAGCAGAAAATGCTGACCTAATAATGAGGTAGAACAAGTGAGCTTCATAAAAAAAGTAGTAGAATGAGGTAATGAGTGCGTGCCAATGAACATCACCAAGGCTAAGCTTTGCAGACAGAAGTTGGCAAATCAGGCAGGCTGCATCAAGATCATGTCTTTCAATTAGAAATGCTCTACTCACTACTGTGATACACTGATGCCTCCAACTATATCAGGGAGCAATAAAACGGAAACTAAAATTGGTTTGAAAGGTGGACAGATTCTTACAAGAAGATACTACAAAGGTCTACAACTTCTACTACATAAGGGCATGTATATCTCAATCATATGTCACATTTTCTGACTGAATTTATAATTTACAAAAGTCTGCCCCCTTCCACATACACACAAAGGTCATAAACAGCAATATAATATTTAATTACCATGTGTTACCAATAAGAGTCGTCTTCTCTCTACAAACTCCAAATTTTTCAAATCATAACATTATGACAGTAAAAGATGTCTAAAATGTGTAAGCTAAACAAATATGGGCCCAATACACACCTGTTGTGCAACCTGATCATAGCCCAGTATATTTCCCTGACATTTCCTGTTTTCTCTCCACATACAGCATGCACACTAACTGACGCCACATACCCAGTACATTCATTATCAGTCTTACGGCGTGTACATGTAAATCACTTTGCAATAAGAAAAGCCCTATATATAAAAAAAGACTTCTTTTTTCAAACTGTCCTTACAAAAAAAAAAAAGACTTCCACTCCAGCCAGACAACAGAGAAGCAGTGTTTTCATCTTCAATGCTGACTCAGATTTCATGAGTGTGCTGGGTGCTAAAGGGCCAGTTGGAGAGTGGGAAAGGGCAGAAGTAGCAAGGTTTTTTCCCCCCCAGGGGGTAGGTTTGTGCTTTAGCATTCCCTAGTTTTCTTCTCCAAATGGAAACCAAGGGGGACTGGTATTGGGAATATACAGACAGACATCTGCATCAGGCTTCATGAAGTGACACCACTGCATCTCTGACAACACTAAGGCAAAATATAAAAGCTTCAGCCCTGCAGTATGATGACCATGATGGTCTATCACCAAAATTTCACCACCACAGGGAGAATGAAGTGATGTTTAATGACCAAACCCCCAAGGTCAAGGGAAGAGGGCTAAAGCAAAACAAAGTACTCTGTTTAAAAACTCATGTGCTAATTTTTTGCTTCAGGTTTTCAAGAAGAGACAAAAGAGGAAGACCAGCCACAAACAATGAAGACAGATGAAGTAAGTTCAGCTTTATTTGCAGCATCCATTGGGTCACAGGCACAATGGGCCATATAAGCTGTCTCATATCTCCTTGAAAGTACAGTTGTGTAAGTCAAATTACTATAACAGTAGATGTTCCAACGATCACTGCTACCGTAGCCTAAGCTACATGGGTTATATCCTGCACAGGATATAACAGCTGTCCAGCTTCCAGAGCTTCAGGGCACTTTTATATGCCCAAATCATTAGTCAGCTCGAGCGGAGCTGACTAAAACATCTGGTTTAAGTGCCAAATCCTTCAGAGCTTTCATGCTAACTGAGACATGGAGGCTAAGCTCTGAAGGGACATTGCTAGGAAAAACAAAAACACTTGTTCACACCCTGGCACAAAAAACACTCCAAAAAACAAGGGTAATGGAGGGAGGGAGAGATTACTACTGCAGTGGTCATTTGAACATCTGCTGTTATGGTAAGTCTACTTACATAACTATAGTATGGTCTTTGTACTGATTACTGCTGTAGTGGCCTAAGCTATACAAACAGATTAGAATATCTGAGCTCAACTAGAATGTGGAAGGGCAAGGGTCCAGGAGCCCCTGGAAATAGTCCTAGCAAAGCCTGTCCTAGACATGGAAAAGGAATCTAGCTTATAGTGCTTTGTAAAAGTATACAGAGAGGACCAAGTTGCTGCTTCTAGAATGTGTAGAGTCCAACCCTTTCCAAAATGTGTTGATGAAGCCAAGGCCCTGAAAGAGTGCACCTTGACACTGTCTGGAATAGTTCTGTTGCAGTGGGAATGACAAAAGGTAATAGCCTGAGGAACAACTTGGAAACAGTCTGCTTTGATACAGGTTGTCCCTTCTTACCTTCACAGGAAATGAACTGATCAGAAGTTCTGAAAGATTTTGTTCTGTCAAGATACTACCAGAGTTGTCTGTGGACAACCAAGGTATGAAGTACCCTTTCTCCCTCACTCTTGGGTTAAGAAAAGAACACATGGATATGGATAGTTTGGCTTAAAGCAAACTCAGAAGCCACTTTAGGCGTAAAAAAGGAGTATTAGTTGTCAAAGAAACACTGTCTCACTGGTAAATGAGATAAGGCTGACCTACCAATAACAGCTTGCAACTCAAGATACCATTTTTTGCAGAGGTCAGTGCAATCAGCAATACTGTTTCATGTTAAGAACTTCAAGTCAGCCAGATGAGCTGGTTCAAATAAGTGTTAACAACTCCTAACATAAAATTAAGATCCTAATAAGGAGGCACCAACTTTCTTGCAGGCTTCTTATGTAGTACCCCTTTCAAAAGCATTTTAACATGAGAATGCATTGAAAGAGGGGGATCCATTGGCAGTCACGCTGAAATGGCCAACAAATAAACCATGACAGAAATGTAAGACACACCATAGGATAGCAACTCACACAAACATTGTAAAAGAGAAAAACTCTGGCCCTTAATGAGTTCTAGTTTTTTTGTTGGCACCAACTACAAAACATTTTCCATATGCTTATATAAGACTTTCTAGTAGCAGCAGGTTTCCTTGCCTCCATCAATACTTGCATGTCCTCAGTAAACAGGTGCCAAAAAGGTATTAAGACCCTTTGATCCAACCAGTCAGTTGTAGCTGTTTGGGGTCTGATGTATCAAATGCTGCTGTTCTTGTGTGAGTAAATCAAGTCTGTGAGGACGTTTGGGATAATTGCCCCTGGCTACTTCCAAAACAAGGAAGAACCTCTGTTGTCTGGGTCATAAGGGAGTCACCAGAATGATCTTAGGGATTCCTTCCAAATTCAGAAGTACCCTAAATATCAGTGGAAAAGCTGGAAAAGCATAAAGAACATTCCTGTTCAAGGAAAAGGCTGTCTTCCAGACCTTCTTGCAGGGAGTCCTGGAATAGAATATTGCCAGTCAGTTGTTTAGGGAAGGCAAAAGGTCTGCTTGAGGAATTCCTCACAGATGTATCAAACCTTGAAAGACCACCAATCTAGTTTCCATTAGGAAGGGTATGCCTTTGTCCTGCTCAACTTGTCTGTCACATAATTTTTCTCTGATAATATTTAAGATGTTTGTAGTGGGAGATCATGCTGTAACGCTATATCCCATGCTAACATGGCTAGTCCTTGCTTGCTTATGTACCACATCACCTGGGTATTGTCACAACTACTTGAACAGGAACCGGGGACCACAGATGACTGAGAGAGCTGAGAGCCTTTAGAAGAGCAAGCATCTCTTTTAAATTTATGTGCTTTGGTCTGTCTTTTTTGTCCCAGAGACCTTGCACTTTTATTCCCTTTGCCACTGCTCCCCAAGCAAAGTCCAAAGTATATGATGTGAATGACTGCTTTGGAGCAGGGAGGGAGAAGGGAAAATATGGGTTAATGGATACTTGCTGTCTCCACCAAGTGATTTCTCTTTTCACAAATACCAGAACTGGAATTTGAAAAGATAATGGATGTTGGTGCTGGGACCAAAGAGTCTTCAGATACCACTGTACCTTTCTCATATGGAGTCTTGCCAGGGGTATCATGAGAATCATAGAAGTCATGAGACCCAAAACTGTGAGGTATTTCCTTGAAGTGACTGAAGTGTGACTGAAAAACCTGAAAAATAGATCTATATACAGATCTGTTTTTCCCGTGGAAGAAAAGCTCTTTGAATTGAGGTCTCTAGCTGACACCCCAGGAACACAATCCTGTGTGAAGCAGTCAAAAAAGACTTTTAAATGTTCACTTGGAATCCCAGCTTATGTAAGAGCTCTCTCACCCAAGTGAAAGATCCCTGACGTTTTGAAAAGAACTCTGCAAAGACAAGCAAAGTTGTCTAAATATGGAAAAATGTGGCTACCCTGGATCCCTATCAGATGATCGAGTTTTCAGAAACTACAAAATCATATGGTCGGGACAATACAACTGAATTTCCGAAAAAGATGAAGGTTTTGAATGAAGATCATGGTATAGTGCGGAACACGAAATCTACTCTTTTCCTTACTGTGGTGGGATCTTGGAGTTGGTATATTTCTGAATCCAAAAAGAGTTGGTATATTTAATTTGTAGGTGGTGTGGGGGGTGCAGCAAAAAAGTAAAAAATTAAATTTTTGCCATTCTTTTTTTTTTTTTTTTTGGATGTTCGAATTTTGGGGAACTCTATCATATGGTCCTGACCATATGAATTTCGAATTTCTGAAAATTCGAGCAATAAGCCATAATTATTAGTTATGTAGTTACCATAACTTGGTATCTGTGTTGTCTTCTTTCATTCCTCCTCACATAAGGGTAACGGATCCTACCCTCAGATCAGACCTGGCCGATTAGGATCCAAGTCTTGAGCTCTTCCCACTTCTCACAATGCCCTGCACTCTAACCAACCTCCTCAGAGTGAGTTTGCTGCCCATAAGAGAAAAAAACAGCAGGAAAGAAAGAAGGAAATGAAAATGCATCCATAACCAGAGGATCAAAACCAGGAACAACCATTCCTGAGAAGTTCTCTCCTGGTCTTCTAGAGCACTAGGAAAGGGGATGGCAAGGTGGGAAAGTGAGGAGAAATGAAAGACGACAACACAGATACCAAGTTATGGTAAGTACATAACTAATAAATCTGATGATGTATCTTTCATTCCTCCTCATATGGGTAGAGCCCCCAGCTATACAACTCCTGGGTGGTCTCAAGGAGGGATATGCTGGAGCACAGCTGAACAGAATGAAGCCCTGCTCCGAGAAACAAGGTCTAGTTTGTAATGCGAGACAAATGTGTGAGCCTTTGACCAAGTGGCCGCAGCACAGACATCATTTAAAGAGGCCCTGGAAGAAAAGGCAGATGAGGTGGACACAGACCAAGTAGAGTGGGCCTAAGGAGGACGAGGTAGCTGTAAGTCACTCTTGGTATAAATCAAGGTAATACAATTTGTAATCCACTTAATGAGAGTAACCCTCAAAACCGCCTGAGACAAATAACTGTTCTGATTTTCGACAGGGCTTTGTCCTTTGCAGGTAAAAACATAACTGCATGTACACTTCAAGCAGATGCAACAAACGTTCTCCCTCATTACAGAAATTTGGGAAAAAAATGGTAGTTGAATGGTCTGGTTGAGATTAGATTTTGTAGCTAACTTGGGCATAAAAGAAGGGTTTGTACGAAGGGACACTTCATCCTTGTGGAAAATAATGTAAGGAGGCTTAGAAGACAAATCCTGAATTTCCGAGATTCTCTTTGTTGAGTTGATGGCAATAAGACAGACTGTCTTCCATGAAAGAAACTTGAAGTCACAATCACTCACTGGTTCAAATGGTTTTTGAGTTAAGCTTTGCAATACCACAGTGAAATCCCACAGCAGGGAAGGGTCCTTTACTGGAGGCCTGAGGAGAAAGATCCCTTTCAAGAAGGCCTTGCACAGTTTGGAAGTTGAGGGGGAATTGAAAACATTGCTGGAATGAAAATTAGAGATGGTTGCCAACTGAAGTTTGACTGTAGAAAAGCTGGCTCCTTCTTTGAAAAGAAACACAAGGAAGAGAAGTATATCTGAAATCGGTGCTGAAAAAGGGTCAATGTTCTCTTTAGAAACCCAGAAAAATCACTTCCATTTACTTCCATAAATGTTCTTAACAGCTAGTTTTTGAGAGGCTAAAATAATATTTCAGATGGGAGAAGCAAGCCTGAACCTTCGAACAATCACTGGAAGTCCAGAAACCAAGCGATCAACTTGAGGGACATCACACTGGGATGAAAACCCTCTATTGGGTGATAAAGAAAGTCCTGTTTGGGTTCCAGAATCTATGGAGGATACTTGAAGTGAGACCAGAGGAAAGGGAACCAAATCTGATGAGGCCAATAATGAGCAATGAGGTTTACTGTAGACTTCAGATGCTTTGCTTTGTGGAGAAACTTTGGGATCAAAGGTAATGGGGGAATAAGTGTAGAGACTGTGGAGCCAATTATAAACCAGAGAGTCCCTCAGGGACTCCCCAGGAGGGGGGATCAGAGTGAAGTAGTTACTGCACTTGTTGCTCTGTGGGGATGCAAATAGGTCGCAGCAAGGTTGGCCTCAATGGCTGAAGATCAAGTCCACTACTGATTGATTGACGGACCACGAAAGGGGTCAGAATGGACCTGCTGGCTTGTCTGCCCAGATGTTGGATCTCCCTAGTATGTGAGATGCAAGCAGAAAACATTCTGAAGACATCGCCCACTCCCAAACCCTCATGGCCTGTCTGCACAGTGGGTAAGAGCAGGTTCCTCCTTGTTTGTTGATCTACCACACAACCAACATGTTGCCTATGTGAATCACAATTGTTCCTATCAGGAGAATGTCCTGAAAGGCTTGCAACATGAAGAGGACTGCTATCATCTCCAGAACATTGATATGCAATCTGATCTCTGTGTGTGACCACATGCCTTGGACCATCTTTCCCTTGTAATGCCCCCCCCCACCCCAACTGGGAAGTGTCCGTGGTCACCATGGATGAGGAGGATGGAAGAAGGAAAGGTCTGCCTAACAGCAGGTCATCTGTCAGCAAACCAAAGTCAGCCTGACAAGAACAGAGGCTGGTAGAGTATAGACCACTGAGCAACCAGAGTCCATTGAAAGACTCACATAAAATATCTTGCAAGAGTAACTAATGGGATGGCAGCTTCCATAGACCCTAGAGCCTGGAGTATTAGCCTTGCCAGTGGAGAAGCTAGATTTAAGATGGTTCTGACACAATCTCTCAATGTTTGAACGCAATGAGGGGGAAGAGTGGCAATCTGGTTCACTGTGTCCAAAATAGCTCCGATGAATTCCAAAGTCTGCACTGGAGAGAGGTCTGACTTTGCCAGATTTATAGTGATGCCCAGATGATTGGCAAGGTTGAAGAAATAATCTCTGGCCTGTAGTAGTTGATGTCTGGATGGGGCAGTAAACAGCCAGTTGTCCAGGTAAGGAAAGACCCAAAATCCTTGCAGTCTCAAGTGAGCTGCGACTACTGCCATGCATCTGGTAAACACTCTGGGGGTTGTGGTGAGTCCAAAGGGCAGAGCCCTGTACTGAAAATGACTGGTGCTCAGCCGGAAGCGCAGATGACTCCTGGAGTGTCTGTCTATTTTGATGTGATAGCACGCATCCTTTAAGTCCACTGAGCACATCCAATTGTCCTTCTACAGCAGCAGTAGAATGGACTGAACCATCACCATTTGGAATTTTGTCTTCTTTACGAGCAAATTTAATCTGCTAGATCCAAAATGGATCACAGGTCCCCATTTCTTTTTGGCACTAAAAAGAAGCAAGTGTAAGTTCTGAATCCTCTTTGTCTGGTCAGGACCTCTTGGATGACTCTTTTTTGCAGTAGATTTAGGATTTCTGCTACTGCAAACTCCCTCTGACTGGGTGGAACATTGGGTAGTCTCTTTTGCCTCTCCGTAGGAGGAAGGAGAAAGGGAATAACATAGCCTTTGGATATAATTTTTAGCACCCACTTGTTTTGAGTTATATCAGTCCAGGCAGTAGGGTGCAGAGAAAAATGACCCCCGACTGCTAATTTCTTCAAGAGTGCTGGTAGGGCCTATCAGAGAAGGGTTCCCTGAAGCTCCGACTCTGCAGACCCCCTGGGCCCTTGGGGTGGTGTCTCCCATTGAAACATCCTCCTCTGCCCCTAGAGGAAGAATCCCCATGTTGATCATGGGAAGACCCCTGGGATTTATGGAACCAGGTTTTATTTCCACTGTACTAGTTTATAGAAAAGGTGCACTGTGGAGTGCAGAACTTGATCCCGATAACAGATAAGGTCTTCTCTTCTTGCTCACTGCAGGTTAGGGTTTCAATGGACCAAACAGCGAGAATCCATCGAAGGGGGCATTAACAAAGGACACGTTAAAGGGCTCCATGAAATCACAAAGCCTTATTGAGGCACGTCTCCAAATAGCAATGCCTGAGCCAGCTGCTCATGAGGCAACTTCCGTGGAATGGGAAATCAGCCTCATGGAAGAATTGGACAAAGGTGAAACAGCAGCCAGACAGGGGGAGACCTTCTTGAAGTCCTCCAGTGACATGGTCTCTGCCAGACAGTCTGATAGCTCTTTTACCAAATCCCTCTGTAAGTGAGTAAAATGTTCTAGGTAGTTCAATGTCTTCAACGAGAAAGTGTATGAGGCATAAACATGCTTACCAAACCTGTCCATTGCTCTGGACTCTCTGTTCAATGGATGGACAGTGGAGCTCTGTTCTGCTAGCTCTGTTTTGGTAGCTGCTGCCACAACCATGCCATCCACTGAAATACCCTTGCTCCAATAAGGTCTGTCTTTGGGGGGGGGGGGGGCAAAAATTTGTCCGGGCTATTGAGGATCAGTTCGATCAAGTCTGGCTCCTTCCAGGTCCAGCTGGACACCAAATTCACAAGCCCGTCTGCCGAGGGAACCACTAAGGAGGTAGATGGGCCCATCCTGAAAACCTCCAAAAATACTGACTCCTCTGAGGATGGAGGTTGGGATGACCAACCACTTCTTTGCTTCAGGATTTCTAAAATGTCTCCAAAGGGGATGTCCTCCAGTGGTGATCTGGGGGATTCTTCCCATTCAAAGTCTGTATCCTCTGTGACGAACTCCAAGGGGGAGTCAATGTGCCTCCTTTTGCACATCTTCTTATGAGAAATCTACTCTGTGGGATGCTCAGGGGAGATCTTGGAAGAGGAGGGAGCTCCCTCTGACGAAAGTGTTCTGGAGGCAAGTCTGGACAGGTTGACTTGGGGCAGAAATGACAGGCTCAAGTCTCTGATCCAAGGGAAGTCGACAGGAAGGGTTGTAGATCAAAGAGATCAGAACCCTATGGTTAGAGAAAGCCCTTTCTACCAGTAGGAATGCCGAAGGACCTAGAGAATCCTTCCTCAGTTCTACTGGAGCTGAGGCTACAGAAGAAGAGAGGGCCGGGATCCTCAAGCCCTGGGTCCCTGGTAGAATCAGACTAGAACTGTCCAGCACCAAAGCATCGACAGGAAGAGACGGCTCCAACAAAGTAGAAGCCAAATTCCTCCCCTCGGATCCAACAGGGACATCCCAGATCTGAGACCCACTACGATCCAAAAACAACTGAGTTGAGGAGGTCAAGGCAATGGTCAGAGTGTATGAAGGCATGCTCCCTACACTCAACCCCAGATCTCTCAGTTGGCTACAATACTGAAACTCTGAAGCCAAGGGACGGATCGGAGAAGGAGACTGGACTTGGAGAGAGACATTTGCAGAACCTGCAGGGGCAGGTGCGGAGAAACCCCCTAGCTGGATCTGAGTCTTGAGAATCTTCCTAATCATCTTGTCTATGTCGGTCTCCGAAAGACTCCTAGAAGACATGGACTAAGCCACTAATGTGGGCCTGGACTGCCTAGAGGGAGTCTGCTGCAACCCAACAGAAGGGGCTGACTCAAATCCCAGCACCAGTGTGGGACCCCTCACTGCAGGATCCAGAGGCTTAGTATCCGAGGTGGAGGGGTCAGCTTCAGGGGAACTTGGGATTAAGTACATCCCCAACAGATCCAAAGAGTGCTTCGGATCCACTGGAGCAGAAGTAGGTCTAGGATCCACAGTGGCTGGATCTGAGGGCCTCACAACGTTGGCAGGCAGCTCAAAGCCACCCTTGAAAATTTATGAGGATGCTTTTGGAGTCGGAGGACACAGAAAAGCTATTGGAGGGGGTTTGAGCCCTTGGAGAGAAAGCAGGCAACAGGCCCCTCAGAATCAGCTTGTTTCTGAGGTCGGAGATAGCTCTGGGATTGAAACGTTCACAAACAGGGCAGGTTGACTGTAGATGCTCTGGACCTAGATGGTACACACACAAAGAATGTGCGTCAGAATGCAGGAACTTCAGCTGCATTCTGGGCACCTTTTGAAACCAGAGGATTTGGCAGTCGTGTAGATATACTACAGCAGACACACACATACACACAAACAAACACACACACACACACACACACACACACACACACACACACACACACACACACACACACACACACACACACACACAGAAAACGCAGGAGAACAACCCAAAAAGAATCAAACAGCACACAGCTAGCTAAGTAAACCAGACAAAAGTTAACCACTACTGTTTTAATTACAGTTTTTTTTTTTTTACAAGATAGTAAAGAGAACAGGGAGCCTATTAACTAATGGCTACCCAGAGTGTGGAAAGACAATAAACAAACTGCCATTAAGGCAAGGATAAGGCTAAACACCATGCACACCAGAAAACAGGAGGGGAGGAAGGCAAACTAAAAAGTACAGTTGTGTACACTTACCATAAATGTAGATGTTCGAGTGTATTCACTGTTGCAATCATTACATTTGGGTAATCCTGGTGGCAGGTTGCCCTCAGTCGGCCTGAATTCCAAAGTCCTGGGTCCTGCGTCAGCTGCTGTAGCCCCTTCCCTGACGTCAGGTCGTCAGGGGTATAAAAGATTCAGCTGACGCCATTTTCTTTAGTTTTTCTTGCCCCAGATGTCAGGTGCCCCCTAAAAGGGTAGCCAATATATATATATATATATATATATATATATATATATATATATATATATAAATACATGCACCAATATAAACTTTACCTTCATCTACAAGCAAATACACCACATAGGTTGTATAAATCAGAGAAGGAAAGATAGGTTCCATCAGAAGAAAAGGGTGATGGCGGGTGGGTAACCTGGACTGCAACAGCGAATACACTCGAACATCTACAATTATGGTAAGTGTACACAACTGTACTATGTTCTTCGTGTTTCACTGTTGCAGTCATTACATTTGGGTAGAGTCCCAAAGCTATGGTTGGGAGGTTGGAGCTAAACAGCATTAGGAGCGGCTATGAGGCCCTGCAGAACTGCAGTGGCAAAGCCTGCCCAGGATTTAGAGTAGAGTGGCAGATGATAGTGCTTTGTAAAGGTGCGCACTGAACTCCAAGTAGCAGCCTCTAAAATGTCCTTGGTTGGTACTCCCCTGAGAAAGGCTGCTGAAGTGGCTGCAGCTCTGGTTGAATGTGGCCTAATGCCCTTAGGCACTGGCTTACCATGGTGTATGTAGCAGAAACAAATGCAGTGGCCTATCCACTTTGAAATAGTCTGCTTTGAGATAGCCTTTCCTTGTCATCCTGCAGCATATGCCACTAGTAATTGCTCTGTCTTTCTGAAAACTTTGGTTCTGTCCAAGTAGAATCTAAGCTGTCTGTGTACGTCCAAAGAATGCAGAATTCTCTCCCCCTTGTTCTGTGGATTTGGATAAAAAGTTGGCAGATGAATAGTTTGGTTAATAGCTACACTGGACACCACCTTAGGCATAAATGTTGGGTTTGTCCTCAGAGAGACCCTGTCTGGATAAAAAATGATAAAAGGTTCCACAGCCATGAGTGCCTGTAGCTCTGAAACTTGTTTTGCAGAAGTTATTCCTAGCAGCAGAGCTGTTTTCCAAGATAAAAATTTTATATCAGCAGTAGCAGCTGGCTTAAAAGGAGGCAGGGTGAGTTTTTCCAAGACATAGTTGAGGTCCCATGCAGGCATTGGTGATCTCCTTGGAGGCTTTACATTTTTGGCTCCTCTGAGGTACTGTTTTAATAAGGGATGAGAAAAGATTGGTGGCTCTGTATTGTAATAAGCCGAAATGGCAGAGGCATGAATTTTAATAGATGAAAAAGTTAGGCCTTTGTCCAGCATCTCAGTTAAGTATTGCAAAATCTGAGGAATATTTGGCACAGCTGTATCAGTTCCTTGTGCCTGGTTCCAAGCACAGAATATCTTCCATTTTCCAGCATAAGATTTTCTAGTGCTAGGCCTTCTGGCTTCCAAAATGACATCCATCACAGCTTTACTGAGAGGTGTGTTTTGAATGACTACATTATCCGCCATGCTGCCAGGTTTTAAAGTCCTGAGTTGGCTGTGCAGGATCTGATTGTTTTGCTGGGACAGTAGATGAGGTATTTGAGATAAGGTCCAAGCTGGGCATTGAGACAAGTTCTTTAGGACTGGAAACCAGTACTAGCGGGGCCAGTCTGGAGCAATCAGTATCATTTTTGGCTTTTCCTGTCTGACCTTTAGGAGTACCTTGGGGAGAAGAGGCAGAGGAGGAAAGGCATATACTGATAGGTTTTTCCAGCTGAAAGATAGGGCGTCCACTTTCCACGCTTGTCTGTGATAAGTCCTTGTGCAGAATCTTTTTAGCCGGTAGTTGTGAGGGGAGGCAAATAGATCTATGTCCGGGCATCCCCATTTCCTTGTTATCATGCTGAAGACTTGTGGATCCAGCTGCCACTCATGGGGATCCATGATGTTTCTGCTTAGTTCATCTGCCAGAGTATTTTTCCTTCCTGGCAGGAATTGTGCCTGCAGATGTACTTGGTAAGTTAATGCTGTGTCCCACAAAGTCATGGCTAGTCTGCAAAGGGGGTAAGAATGTGTGCCCCCCTGCTTGTTTATATACCACATGACCGTGGTGTTGTCTGTCTTTATCAGTAGTTGTCCCGGATGACGTAGGTCCTTGAAGGCTGTCAGGGCATTCTGAACAGCTGGCATCTCTTTTTGATTGATATGTAGATGCAGTTGAGTTGAGGACCATGTGCCCTGAATGCATCTTCCTGCCACATGGGCCCTCCAGGCATAATCTGATGCATCCGTCGTTAGTGTCTGCCTGGCTGGGGGTAATGTGAATGGCTGTCCCTTGTTTTGGTGACAAGCCTTTGCCCACCATCGAAACTCCTGTTGTAGGCAGGGAATAAGAGTAATCATTGTTTCCAGGCTGTGGCAATGTTGAGTCCAAACACCTTTTAGGTACCATTGAAGTTTCCTCATATGCAGTCTTGCATATGGAATTAGTAGGACGCAGGATGCCATGAAGCCCAAAGCCTGCAGAATTTTTCTTGCAGATAACTGGGCCTTTGTTGCCAACATTTTGAAATAGGTAGTCAGTTGCCTTTGTTTGCCTGGCATGAGATAAGCCATCTGGGCAGTTGTATTTAAGCTTGCACCCAGGAATATTATCTTCAGAGGGTACTAGTTTTGATTTCTTTTCATTGACTGTGTACTCTAGGCATGTTAGAAGTCTTTTCACAAACGCCAGATGCTGTAGAAGAATGTCCATGTTCTTCTTTGTCTGCAGAATGCAATTACTGGTGCCAGGCACTTTGTAAAGACCCTGGGCGCAGTAGATAAGCCAAAGGGCAGTGCAGAGAATTGGTAATGCATTGAGCCAGCCTTGAATCTGAGGTATCTTCTGCATAATTGTCTGATTGGGACATGCAGGTATGCCTCCTAAGTCTAGAGTCACCAGCCAAGCGTTCTTGCCCAGCATGGGCAGAAGCTGCTGCAAAGTCATCATCTTGAATTTTGGTATATCCAGGAATGTGTTCAGAATAGATAGGTCCAGTATTGGTCTCCAGGTCTTGTCCTTTCTGGGTACCAAAAACAGTCGAGTAAAATCCTTGTCCCTGCTCTTGCTCTGGTACTTGTTGAATGGCCCCCATGTCCATGAGGGATGAGACTTGTTTTTGTGCCTCTGTCCATTGATTTTTTGTCAGATATGGCCAGCCATTTGCTGTTGGCAGGGTATGGAAATGGAACTTGTACCCTTGTGACACGATATTTAGAACCCACTTGTCCTGGGTTACAATGTGCCAATTTTGAGAAAAAAGTGCTAAATATCCTCCTAATGGTGCTGCCAGGAGATAAGTGCTTGGTGCAGGCAGGGGGAAGTCATTGGGACTGTTTCCTGTATGGTTGTGATTTGTCTTCTCCAACTTTGGAGGTAGAAGCACCCCATTGCTTTGACCTGTAAGAACCTTGCGCCTGGGTTCTGCCTCTAGGGCATCTGGATCTGCCCCTTTGAGGTCTGTCTGACACAGAAAAGGACCAATTCTTTGTAGGCCAGTGTTTACTAAACCTAGGTAGCTGTACTTGTAAAAAATCTTTGACAGTTTGCATAGATTTAGCTTTGTCCTCCATTTTCTTTAACACCTCCTCTGCCTTAACACCAAACAAAGTATCATGCTGTAAAGGTGCATCTAATAATTTAACTTTGACATGATCAGGCAGATTTTGTTCCTTTAGTTAGTTTCTGGGTCTGCAGCAGGGTTTTTAAAAAGGAATTTATGAGAGTCAGGAACCCTGTAATATTTGTAAACCTTTCTTCCTCATCTATCCAGTGCCCTAGAATCTCTGTCAGAGGGGGTAGGGTTTTTTGCAGTGGAGGCCTTAAGAAATACAATTATTAACTTTTTCTGACATCGGTCTGGAGCAAGAAAAAAGTTTCCCCAACGGGGTACTTAGCTTTATTGAAGACTTCGTAACTGCGGTCCTGCAGGAGGCCTCCAAAGAATCAAAACCACATTGCAAAGTATGCTTTCCAACTTGTTCAGCTGCATGCAATAAATCCTGCATTTCCTTGTTTTCTGCACATTCAGAGTTTAATAACATTTTCTGTTTAAGCAATGCCATGACATGTTGCTGATATTTGAGCATATGAAACTGACAGTTTAAGGCCCTTATAGCCAAGGTTGCAGATGTGTAAACCTTTCTTCCCCATCTATCCAGTGCCCTAGAATCTCTGTCAGAGGGGGTAGGGTTTTTTGCAGTGGAGGCCTTAACTCCTTTGGGACCCTGTGAAATAGTTTCTGGGTCTGCAGCAGGGTTTTTAAAAAGGAATTTATGAGAGTCAGGAACCCTGTAATATTTGTCAAGCTTAACAGGAGCTGGAGGTAAGGAGTCAGGGGTAAGACTAGACTCCGAAAACACATCATCTACAATATCTAACACAGGTGGGATGGCTAGTGGCCTGTGTTGAGGTAGTAAAAGGAAATCCCTGAGCCTCTTTTTAGATTCTGAAAAATCTTGGCTCTCCCAGTGGAAACGCTCCCTCATGGTATGCAAGGTTTCCCCCAAAGAATAGTCCTCTGGAGGAGAAGCTGAAGGTATAGATTCTTCAGCATCAGAATCCTCATAGGGGGGAAGAGAATATTCCTGATCAGAAGAGGAATCAGAAGAAATAGAAACCTGATCTGAAGATTCATAGTCAGTCTCTTGCCTAGGCCTCTTATCAGGAGGGGGATGGGAACCCCTGATCAAGGTAATTAAGTCTTCGGCCATTTTGAGCATCTGTTTTTTGGGCATAGAGGCCTGTCCACGTGGCTCTTGAGTTTGTTTCTTTGCTTTAGAAGGTGCTTTAGTCTTTGCCTTTAAAGCTGAGGTTGGCTTAATGTAAAGATGTTTAGGTCTGAATACACCCTCAGAAGGCGGTGCCTGTTCAGCAGCTCCGGACCCATCTGAAGGAATAGTATCCGAGGCCTCAATACCTTGAGTTTCCAGTGGCATGGTCGACTCCACATGGGAGTTGGTAGCGGGCTGCGACTCTAAAGTAGCGGGTGTCAGGGGCTGCGAAAGCGCCTCACTGAGAACCGGCGAATTGGCAACTGGCTTGGGAGAAGCTTCGTCGTCAGTTTTGGACCTCGGTTGTCTATCTCTCTCCTTTTCTTTGCGTTTTTTTGTGAATTCCGGTAGTCGGATGGCTATCAGACAACATTTCTGGATAATTAATCCAGCGTCCAAAATAGTTTAAAGCAAAATCATACCAACGCTTAATAGTGCGTTGGTTAAATCTAGCACAAAACCGACAACCAACAACGCTGTGATCAGGGCCTAGGCAAGGAATACAGTAAGAATGAAAGTCCTTATGAGGTATTTGCTTTCCACAAGAAATACAATTATTAACTTTTTCTGACATCGGTCTGGAGCAAGAAAAAAGTTTCCCCAACGGGGTACTTAGCTTTATTGAAGACTTCGGATCTGAAACTCGAACACGAAAATCTCAGGAGTCGGTCGACCGGCACTTGCGAACTGCTTCTGCTTCGGGCACCGCGCGGCAAGAAAGACTAAAGAAAATGGTGTCGGCCGCATCTTTTATACCCCTGACATCAGGGAAGGGGCGACAGCAGCCAACGCAGGACCAAGGACTTTGGAATTCAGGCCGACTGAGGGCAACCTGCCAGCAGGATTACCCAAATGTAATGACTGCAACAGTGAAACACGAAGAACATCTATAAATCTAGAGAGAAAGGCACTTATCTAATGAGAAGAACACAAAACCTCCACTGAACTGCTCGAGACTACCCAACCACGTCTGACTATGCTGGTGGCAAACGAGATCTGAGAAGGTTGGTTGGAGTGCAGGGCACTGTGGGAAGTGGGAGGAGCACGAGTCTTGGATCCTAGTCTGAAGAAATGTGGCTGAGTTGGGTCCGAGGGTAGGATCCGTAACCCATATGTGAGGAGGAATGAAACAGACAACATTAGATGTGGAGTTACAGTTTGTGAATACTCCTGGTGCAGTGGATAGCCCAAAGACTAAGGCACAGAACTGATAATGTAATCCAGACACACAAAACATTAAGAAACTCCTGAAGTCTGAATGAATAGGGATGTGACGATAAGCATCTTTTAAATGCAGCTGTTACCAGGAAATTTAAATGAAGCGGAAAGTATAAAAGGTTGTGACAGCATCTTGAACTTGGGCACTATCACAAAACAGGTTTAGGAAAAAGGATCCAGAACCGGTCTCCAAGCATCTTCTTTCTTTGGTACTAAAACACCCTTGAATAAAAACCTTTCCCAACATGGGAAGGAGGAGCTGTTGTTATCACTCCCTGAGACAGCATATGTTGAAGGACAGGGGGGAAAAGGGAAGTCTAATCTGGTGGTTGAGAAATTGCCCCCTGGAAAGGAGGGATTTCTTTCCACTGCCATCTGTAAGCTTAATGAATGATCTTCAGAAAAATTTGTCTAAAACCATCTGTTGCAAAAGAGAAAGATAGAGATTCAGAATTTCAAATTTGCTTAGTAGCATGGGTAAGAGAAGTCACAGAATTATGCAGAGAAGGCTGGTAGCCGTAGTGTCTGCAAGATCATCCAATGAAAAGTTACCATTTAAAATACGATTAGGTATTCCTATTGACCATTTGTGAAAAATTATGGGAATACTGCAAAATGAAACGAGAAGAAAATTCTTAAGAGAAGGATCTGATACGAGTCTCCTCACACGACTAAGGGTTCAGAACCCAGTCTTAACACAGAAGGTGGACAAAGCATTTATGCTTAACATAATTCACCTCAGGATTCTGAATAAGTCACCCTCCTGAAAATTCTCTTAGAAACATTACTGGAGGATGGAGTAATAGGACAACATGAGGAATGCAGGTGTTTGAGATGCCACTTCATGAACAGGGCAAAAAACAATGATACTAATGTCAGTGGTTGTTACACTGAAGTGACTTATAAAAAATCAACTACAGTGAGACATAAAATCCAAGCAGCAGAAATCCACAACAGGTAGGACATGTTATGCAAATCTTACAAACTTCTTTGACAGTATCACCAAAGTAAATGACATTGTAAGGGCTTGAACATCGCCTATTAATTTAACTATTTGTTTACCAGGTAAGTGTTGTGATCCTCTGACTCTTTTTTTTTTCAGCTATGACCTCACAGTCCAACAGTTCACTATCTTATTTCTACTGTTGTCCCTGATTTTATAGCAACAGCTTTTTAGCAAAGCAACCCTAACAATCTGTGTTTCTGCAACAGAACCTTAATGATTAAAAAATCGTAACATACCATCACACATAAAAGTTGTAGATCTAGTTAGTTTCAGGGCTACACTATGATACAGTCTCTTACTGCATTAACTAAGGGAATGGTCCAAATTTTCATCAGTGTCCCTTATTTGAAGTATCTGTTCCAGTGTTTTAAGCAAGTATGCGAGTCTTTTTTAATTGATATTAAGAAGGTATGCCTGACCTGATGATCTAAACAAATTATTTTTTATCAGTTGTTTTCTTAGAGCTTCCTAATGCATAAATATCTGAATCCATGCTGGTGCTTGTATCTGACAAGGTCACATACACATCCCCATTTGCTACTGTAACAGTATGAGTCCTTTGTTTTAATCCTTTTGAGCACCACTTTGGTTTGTCAGTTGGAACACTGGGATTTACTGACTGATAAAGGCCCTCTCCTTCTGCCAGAGTAATTTTGTACTTGTGCCACGGGCACACAATACATGCACGTCCATCAATTTCCTGCACAAAAAAGGAAAGAAAAATTAAGACAATTCAAAATGCAAGAAAATATACTTTTTCTTTTATCATTGCTAAGGCTCATAGCAAGACCAAAGAATATAAATGCACTACTGCTTATGCAAACTATACCCTATAACTGACAAAAAAAATCTGCAAATTATTAATCTGCAAAAATTGCAACTCTAAATTTTATATAATATTTAGCAGTGCTATATTTTAGTCTTAGTTAAACCAGGTAAGACTTGCTAGATGCAAATAAACACACACACACAGACACACACACACACACACACACACACACACACACACACACACACACACACACACACACACACACTTGCAGGGGTAACAGATACAGAGGCCCACTTCTGAGGGTGACCAAATTGTATAGCAGCACAGACAGTGGAAAATGTGAGCTAGATCTGCATATTATTTATTTATTTAATGACATTTGATTACCAGAAAAGTCTGACTAGGTAGAAGCCCATTTTCAGTGTAGACCCAGGGAGAAAAGCTCCAAACATTTTAAGAACAATAATTTTAAAATCTTCAAAAATAAAACAAAAAACATCTGCAGTTTAAATAATTATAACACACTGGACATGCTATAAAAACGGTTAAAAATCGATACAAGGTATATGACAATCATTCAATATTTACAGAAATTTTAGACAGTTTATAGAGATATTAAGGCAAGTTAGTCTAGTATAAACACGTTGCAATGTGGCGTGAGGGAAAAACAGGCTCATTGTATATTTAGAGAGAAAGTCAGGGAAAAGAATGAGACATCCATAAGAAAGTAAGTGAAGAAGGGAGAGTAAGGGAGTGTAAGGAATGAAAAGATACTTGTTCACATTTAGAGATATAGTTTATCCTGGATTTGAGCAAGAACAGGCCAGATTTTAGACAGGAAGTCTTTCAGAGTGGTTTTGAAAGAAGGTAGGGAGGGAATAGACCTGATGGATACAGGCAAGGAGTTCTAGGCCTTAGCAACCTTGTACGAGAACAGACAATGCCCAGCAGATCTACTAGGCTTGTAGACAGACAGGAAACTTTGGTCACTGGATTGCAATGACCAAATGGGAAAATAGTTGTGCAGAACATTTTTAGTGCTAAATGGGCAGATGTATGCTGGATAATTTTATAGGTGGTAATAAGATATGTATATGTTAGTTGATGTGGCAGTTCTAACCAAGTTAGGCTTTTCAGTGCTATATAGTGGTGGGTTCTGAAAGGGGTATGTGCTGCAAATTTAGCAACTTTGTTATGGCATTGTTCAAGTTTTAATTTTTGTGAAGCATGAAGGTTAGTAAGGATGGGAGCGCCACAAAGGAAGTGGGAAAGAGATAAGTAGTGGCAAGTGTGGTTTAAGTTGAGTCAGTGAGAAAGGTTTTGGTTTTGTAAAGCACCCCTAGTTTTTGGATGAGTTTTTCTTATGCAAGTTTGTATATGCAGGTCAAATGTAAGATTAGTGTCTACTATCATCCCTAACAGTTTGCTATGAGAAGTGACTTCAATGGTTGTATTATCAACAGACAGGACTTTACATTTAGTTTTTTTCGTGAGAGAGTGACTTGGGGAAAAAAGTAGTAGTTTGGTCTTTTTTGGATTGAGCATGAGTTGTGAGTTACGAAGCCATGTTTCAGTGGCTGTTAAAGCTTCCTGAGTAATTTTTTGGAGGTGCACCATGTTGTCAGATGTGCAAATTAGAGTGGAATCATCAGTGTATTGTATTAGGGTGGTTTGTTGTGTGAAAGTATAGAGGTTGTTGCAGCAGGGGACCAAGGATACAGCCTTGTGGTACACCGGTGGTGACTGGGAGGTAAGGAGAGAGGGTGGACTGCCATCTTACTGAGTGATACCTATTAGACAGATAATGCAGTGTATCTGTGTGGTCTGGTCTGTCTGCAGCTTGCATTGTTGTGATACAGTGTTAGCCAGCCACAGAATAAACACATTTGATAACTTTATCGCACTACTCTTCTTGTTATTAAAATGTCATCAGTTTACAGACCATAATAACAACGCAAGGAAGCAACAGAGCAATAAAAAAAACATACTGGAATATTCATTAATCCTAACAGAAGCCTAGGAGTATAATTATGCACAAGACCACAGGTCATTCCCATTACCTAATCATGGATAAGGATGGCCTGCATTAAATTCTTAATGTGACTTTAATTCGTGACACATGTTTAACTTCAGCTTTGAGCTTATTTTAGTTTGTTGATGGTATCATGTCCAACGGGGCAGAACCTGACTGCGGTGTAACCCCAAGGTGATAAACTCCATGTTTCAAAAATGAAAAACAAAATGTCACACTACAGTATGTTCAGTACTGCGCATAGATATTCAATGCTAATAAAAAGTTCACAGCTGAAACACTTGAATATGGAAAATATTACATTATCTGTTAGGGCTCTCCTAGGAGCAATTGCTCACTTTTCGGTTATGTTTCATTGTGAAGATTTTACACTGTGATAATTTCACTGAAATGCATTGCATTTTGTGAGCTGTCAGTGCACTTTTCATTTTTTTAATCCTTCTCCACTTTAGTGTGATCATGGAGTTGGTATATATAAATGGGAGGGGGGGGGTACCCCACATCGGGGGGTGCAAGGAGGCTTGCACCCCTGCAAAAAATTTTTTTTCTCCTTTTATATTTTTTTGGCTCACAGTTTTCATTTTCAAAATTTAATTTTTGGTAAATAGTAAGCTGAAAAAAGGATCACTGATGTCTCGTAGGTTAACCATCTATCTTTATTGCTGGAAACAATATTATGCAGAATTCATACTGAAGGTACGATAAACAAGTCACTTTTCTAATAGCATTTACAAGACAAAAGATTGCAGGATGTGTAAAGTGAAAAAAAAATGACTGCCAGTTTTAAATGTAGTAACTAGTACTCCAAGGGATGGCTTGAAATAGAGAAAATACAGTTAAAGAAACTGATAAAGTGAACATTCTAACAAAGGATGAAAGTCGGTGATGAATAGCTCAGGTTATACAACTTATCTATGATGAGGGCCCTGTTAAGGGGGTGTTCATACAGAAATGTTACACTACATCAATCCAAATTTATTATGAAGGAAAGATGAAAATGTGTGCAGAAAAAGAAGCAAAAAAAAAAGTATGCAGAGTGAACAGACATTTCTACAACTAGAAATTGCCATAAGGTAGGCGAGCAAAGTGAGATGAAGGCTTGAACAAAGATGAGTATAATGTATGTGTTAACCTCTTCTACAACACAGATACTACTCAAGCCTGGTATTTGCTCCCTTCATAAAATATAGCAAAAAACAGATCAGTAAAACATATACTACTCATTGCACAATGTTTTGTTTTTGTAGCTTCTTTTCCTTTGTTACGTAAGCAATTCCACTGCAGCAACTGCCTCTTTTCAGAAGTGTTGTCCTCAATAAGAGACATTCTCAATCACAGTTTGTAAATGGGAATGAGAGGATTATACCTGTGCAGGAGTTATCTAATTTATTTTTGTATTTATTTTATTTGATGACCAGAGCAAAGTACTGACCCATGTGGATCATTTCCCTGGTTCAGTCCCAGTTTAGCAAATAAAATCAACCAGCTGCTATGCATACAGCCACAGTACTTCATTACAAA